>NC_068994.1:6066399-6069731 GCF_001194135.2 Octopus bimaculoides | reverse complement strand
AATTTTTACAGATGATTGAAAATAGGTTTAAATGAAAAAATATAATTATTAAAACTCCTTTACTTCAAGTAGAAATGGAAATACTCGATGTCCTATTAATAGGACACTGAGACAATGTGATATAGCTTATTTAATGTTCTCATTTAGTGTCCTATTTATAGGACAGTGGGACTTAATGGGTTAAGAGGTTAAATTCTAAAGAGTTCGCTGTTTTGTTGCCTCTTTATGTTCGCTTGCACCTGCTCTTATCTGTCTTCCTTTCTCCTGTTTGCAGGAATGCCAAGCAGCTGACAGACTGTTTAAAATGCTTGATGCTGGCCTGAAGAGTACTCATCTACCGAGTAAGACGCATGCACTCCATGGCATCCTATACATTTTAGAAGCTGGGATTATAGATCTTACTAAGCAGATTATTCCAATGGTCACAGACTTCCTCCTGCGACACCTTGCAGTAATTTCACAGTATGTAAAAAAAAAAAAAGATTTAAAAAAATTCTTTTTAATACTAATTGATAGTAACTAATCCTTCCTTTTTTGGGGGAGGGCTGTCAGCTCCTGGTGGAGTTGTAGGGCTGCTGTTGTGGCATATAATATGTTCTGGTAATTAACCCTTTTAGCATTCAGATTACTCTCATCATCATCATCATCGATTAACGTCCGCTTTCCATGCTAGCATGGGTTGGACGATTTGACTGAGGACTGGTGAAACCAGATGGCTACACCAGGCTCCAATCTGATTTGGCAGAGTTTCTACAGCTGGATGCCCTTCCTAATGCCAACCACTCCAAGAGTGTAGTGGGTGCTTTTACGTGTCACCACACATCAACTTGTGTAGGTTGAACTATTTAAAATGTCAGAGAAAGAAACCTGGCTGTTTCTTGCAATACATACCAATACATACATTTGAAGGAAAAAAATTTCAGGGGCCATTAAATTACTATTGTGGATCCCCAATTTACTACTTTGTTGCGTGGACCCTCAAAAATTTTATATGAACCTTCAGAGGCCATATCGACCCTGGGTTGAGAACCACTGGGCTAAACCTTTCAAGGTGGTGCTCCGGCATAGCCATGCTCCGATGACTGAAACAAGTAAAATGTAAGATATGGTTGAATCAGAAAAGCCTGAAGGAGGAGGACAGGAAGCAAGTTTTTTTTTCTGTGTTGTTGTATTTATTTGTAATCATCATCATCATCTTTTATTTGTATGTTGTTGTTATTTTTCCCCAGAGCAAGTATCACCAGCCAGCAATTCGTATTAACTCTGTGGGCAACTGCTTTCTATATATTAGAGAACTACCAAGAAGAGCTGCATGATACTGACATTCCCATCAAAATCCTTCAGGTAAGTGGTTTTCTTTCTTCTTCCAGTCACCTGAATGTAGGGATCAAGTGATTTTTGTTCATTATTATTTCTGCTTTTTTGGGGTTTTTTTAAAAATTATTTTCAACCCGTTAGCATTCAGATTACTCTGTCAAACGTAATACTCGTTTATTCACATTGTTTTGAATTAATCCTGCATTATCTTGTGGCTTTGAGATTTCAATGAAACGAGTGTTTATTTCTTGAAATGACATTGAAGGATAAGTGTGAGAGGCTGGATATAGCCAGTTTGAACACAAAGCTGAATATTTTGGTTGGATATAGCTGGTTTAACCATTTTGATACCAACCCGGCTGAAACCAGCTCTGGCTCTGAGTACAAATGTCTTGTTTTCATAAGTTCTTGACATCCTGGTGGGGTCACGAAGCCTTAACAGGTGGAGTCACGTAGCCTTGTTAGAAGTGACTTAGGATGATATTATTTTCATAAAATGTAAATCAAAGCTGCTGATAGTAGGGGGTCGCATGGGTTTCAAGTTTTTGGCTAAGGGGTCGCGAGTGCAAAAATGTTGGGAACTGCTGGTCTAGTGATATTCACCATTGACTCCAATAAGTTCCTTTTCTGAAATAATTCACATCCACCATTCTGCATCTCGTGATTTCACATCCCCAGAACAAGTCCTCTTTAGAAAGGGGTCATCTTACAGTTAATAATCCTCATCTTTGTATTTGTTCCCTCTGATGTGTGTTGCAGTTGGCTGTCAATGCTGCCTCAAGTAATGAAGAAAGCACTTGTGTATCTGTGTATCTGGCCATCCTTCGGGGACTGGAGAGGCTGTTGTTGACCGCCACGCTCTCAAAACCAGATGCAGAAACCATTATAAAATTAAGCATGGATAGGTAAGTATCTTTTTCCTTCTCTTAATTATTAATTTGGCCTAGTTTCTATCTTATGATACTTTTATTCTACAATTCATGTTGATTGGGACTTTGACTCTTTTGTGTTTTTAGGTTATGCTTACCGAGTCCTCAGAGGGCACTGCCTGCATTAGGACTAATGCTTACATGCATGTACTCAGGTAAATATTGGATGTTTTTCAATTCTCCTGTTGTAAACCTTAGTACTCTAATATCCCACATGCGACTCCAAGTACTCTGATATCCTACACACAGCCCCAAGTACTTTAACACCTCACATGTATCGCCCAAGTACTCTAATACCCCACATGTAGCCTCAATTACTCTAATGACCCACATGTAGCCTTAACTACTTTATATTCCACATGTTACCCCACATACTATAATATCCCTCACATTGTCCCAAGTACTCTTATATTTCATGTTACCCCACACACTGATATCTGACACATAGCCCTTAGTGCTTTAATATCCCACATAAAGCCCCAAGTACCCTAATATCTCCCTCACAGCCTTAAGTTTGCAGACTTCCCACTCCCTTTTGTTTTGATTTATCACTTGTTATAACTTTCACCTTTTCTTTTTTTTTTCTTTTTTGTCCCCTAAAGGCAAGCAGTTTGAACAATTTAGCCCTACTCCACGTGATACTGTGTTCAACTCCTCCAACTCTGATCCGGACTATGTTGTTGTCTACCAGGATCCTGAGACCCTTATACTGGCAATGGAAAGAATCACTGTGCTGTTTGATCGGTGAGTCAAGATTTGAAGCTTTCCCATGCACCCAAAATATTAACCATTACCAAGTATCCTCCACCCCGGCACTCTGTGGAAGAGATGGCATATGTAGATGGTAGGGAATCTGGTTAGGTCGAAGTAAATAAAAAAAATTGTTTTAAAGTAGGCGCAAGAGTGGCTGTGTGGTAAGTAGCTTGCTTACCAACCACATGGTTCCGGGTTCAGTCCCACTGCGTGGCACCTTGTGCAAGTGTCTTCTACTATAGCCTCGGGCCGACCAAAGCCTTGTGAGTGGATTTGGTAGATGGAAACTGAAAGAAGCCCGTCGTATATATGTGTGTGTGTGTATATATATAT
>NC_068994.1:6063489-6066389 GCF_001194135.2 Octopus bimaculoides | reverse complement strand
TGTGTGTGTGTGTGTGTGTGTGTGTGTGTGTGTATATGTTTGTGTGTCTGTGTCTGTCCCCCCAACTTCGCTTGACAACCGATCTTGGTGTGTTTACGTCCCCGTAACTTAGCAGTTCGGCAAAAGGAGACCGATAGAATAAGTACTAGGCTTACAAAGAATTAGTCCTGGGGTCGATTTGCTCGACTAAAGGCGATGCCCCCAGCTTGGCCGCAGTCAAATGACTGAAACAAGTAAAAGAGTAAAGTGAAAGTACGTGTGTGTGTGTGTGTGTGTGTTAGGTTCACACACTATCATTTTGAACACGGGAGGACACATTACAGAATGTAATCCTGGATATACAAAATAAATGGCTTGGTCATGGCTGGAATGCCTTTCATCTGAAGTAGGCCTGCTTGATTGAGGGGAGGGTGCTAAACAGCATCACATTACAACTTCACGTATCCATTTCAGCGAAACGCTTTGCATAATTATTTTGTTTCTACCCTCTACACCAGAGTTCTGCGACCTTTTTTTTCTACTTGTGGCACACTTACTCTTTTACTTGTTTCAGTCATTTGACTGTGGCCATGCTGGAGCACAGCCTTTTTAATCGAGCATATCGACCCTGGGACTTATTCTTTGTAAGCCTAGTACTTATTCTATCGGTCTTTTTTTGCCGAACCGCTAAGTGACGGGGACATAAACACACCAGCATCGGTTGTCAAGCAATGCTAGGAGGACAAACACAGACACACAAACGCACATACATACATATATATATATATATATATATATATAGATATATATATATATACACACATATATACGACAGCTTCTTTCAGTTTCCGTCTACCAAATCCACTCACAAGGCTTTGGTTGGCCTGAGGCTATAGAAGACACTTGCCCAAGATGCCAGGCAGTGGGACTGAACCCAGAATCATGTGGATGGTAAGCAAGCTACTTACCACACAGCCACTCCTGCGCCTATATACACTTTCCAAAATTCAGTGGCACACCTGAGTTAAAAATATAACTAAAAGTACAGGGAGGAAAAAATTATATTCAGGGTACATTGTGGCACATCGGTGTGCGACAGCATATCAGTTGCAATGAATTGCTTTACACAACCATCAACAAATTACACTCTCTGTCTGTCTGTTAAAAATGAATACAAGTAAAAGAAACTCAATCTTTGTCTTTGTTTGATCTTGTTGCAGAATTCGAAAAGGTTTTCCATATGAGGCAAGCATTGTGACCCGCATCCTGCCCGAGTTTCTGGCCGATTTCTTCCCACCTCAAGACATCATGAACAAAGTGATTGGCGAGTTCATTTCCAGCCAGCAGCCTCACCCACTGCTCATAGCAAAAGTAGTCTTTCGGGTATGTTAACCCTATCTAGCCAGCCATTGCTGTACCTTTTCTTTCTCTCTCTCTTTCTATCTCTCTCTCTCTCTCTCTCTCACCATGACCACTACTATCATTGTTCAGTGCCTGCATGGGTTGAACAAGTCTTCTCCAAGAAAAGTTAATGTTTCTAATGCAAACAATATATGATCCACCTCACCAACAAGAAATTTTTTTTAGAAATGCCAATTTAAACAAAACGCCAAGCAGAAATTGAAGTAGATGGTGAAAATGCTCTGGAATAATCATTTAGACATGTTTTTATTAAATGTTGTTGTTATTTTTGTTGAATAAAATTTATTGAAAAAAATACCGCAATAATTATGCACCAACCTAATAATAATAATGATAATAATAATAATGTTTCTGTTCCAATTTCAGGTATTTTATCATCTACACCAACAGAATCAACAAGTCCTTGTCCGTGATTGGGTTATGTTGTCTCTGTCAAATTTCACTCAAAGGACTCCTGTTGCCATGGCAGTGTGGAGTCTTACCTGTTTTTTCATCAGTGCCTCTACAAACCATTGGCTAAAAGCTCTGTATCCTTCATTTTGTCTGTGTGTCCTTATGAGTTGTTGCATTTATTGCCATTGTTGGTTTAGTCCAGTGGTTGCCAAAGTGGGCAGTACTGACCCCCTTGGGAGTGGTGGAAAGATCCAGGAGGGTGTTGAAGAAAAACGGGGTGACCAAAATGGGGCAATGGATGTAAAAAGAAAACAAAGAAAATAAGGGTTGATTAGGTAAAGATTTATTTGTGAAATACTGTTGTTTTGAATTTGCTGCAGAAAATGGTTTCTGTCTGTGATGGTGGGTGGTGGTGGTGGTAGCACTAGGGATGTGAACTTAGAACCAAGTGCCAGGAAGACGATGCTGGTAACGACCACGCTCAAATGGTGCTATTTACGTGCCACTGGCACGGAAGCCAGACAGCTGCTCTGGCAACGATCACGCTCGGACGGTGCTCTTAGCGCTCCACTGGTTACAGGTGCCAGACCTTTCCATTCTTCCCGAGCATTAAACTAATATACCTGCCTGTTGTTCCTACACCTATCTTCGTCTCTTGTTTTCTGTACATCTGAACTACCTATAAGTCTGTGTGTGTGTGTGTGTGTAAGCAAATTAACCAGATCAATATATGAAGTATATTAAATACATCAAACACAAAATATGTATACACATATATATGTATACACATAAAAAGGACCAACTTGCACAGAGTACAAACGACAGAGAAAATTAAAGGGGTGGAAGAAAGGTATTACAAGTCCAACAGCTGTTTCTGGGGGTCTGGCACTCTATAATGTTTGTTGATTCAGTCCATCAGAAAATGTGGCCGTGTGGATGCATTTAACATAGGATGAGACGCGCCTCTGTCTTCTAGGAAGAGATCTTATATTCCAGATCTTAATGCAGAGAAATTCAAAGATGGAATATATATATATATATATATGTGTGTGTATATATATATATATATATATATATATATATATATATATATTTATTTGTATACG
>NC_068994.1:6057426-6063433 GCF_001194135.2 Octopus bimaculoides | reverse complement strand
CCTGTGCCCGTGAAGTCTTATTTATTTATTTGCATATTTTTTGTATGTTTTTTTTTTTTGTTTGTTTGTTTGTTTTCCTTATCCTAAACTAGATTTCCACACGTTCTTGGACGAATGGGGAAAATGGAGACGATGGACTGTAAACTTTTCTGCCTAGCTGCATTGGACTTCCGCCGGCAGCTGGACGAAAATCAGGAGCGCGCTTTTCACTCTACATTCCAGTATGTTGCTCAACCAGATAGCCCCTACCAGGAGCTGCTGTCATGTTGTGGTACAAACTCTTAGCAGTGTGTGTAAATATATATATATATATATATATGTACGTGTGTATGTATGGCAGTGTGTGTGCGCAAGTGTATCTGTGTGTGTTTGTATGTATGTGTCCATGCATATATATATATATATATATATATATATATATATATATATATGTAATATATGCATTTATATGTATATTATATATTTACATATATAAATGTATATAATATAGACATTTATATATATATTATACATTTATATATCTTATATATATATATATATATTCATATTTATGTAGTATATATATTTACATATATGTATATACTTATGTATATATACACTTATATGTGTGTGTGTGTATATGTATCCTAGCTTTACACATATACATAGATGTACACACATTTGCAGTAAACATCTGTTATGGACAAACATGAACCTGTCCTCTCTCTGTCTTACATTCTCTTTCTCACTCTAGACATCTTCACATTTCAGTTTTATTTTGTCTCTTCTCTTCCATCCTCTCTCACTCCTCCTCTCTGCTCTTTCTCCTCTCTCTCTTTCTCTTTGAATTTGAATTTGCAGGAACTGGTAGTAAAAACATAATTTACTATTAAAAAAAAAAAGACAAAACAAAATAAAACAAAATTATTTTGGTTCCTTTTTATTGAAAAATGTAGAAGAATTAGTTGAGAGAGAAGTGATTCTTGTGAGCTTCTTCAGAAAAAACTTGCTTTTATGCATAAAACCAGACTGCCTGTGATCTGTTGGGTTGCTGACGGTTCTGGTTATAAAAAATGTTGAAGCTGATTTCAACATAGCCTTGAAATGAAAGTGAATTTTATGATGATTCAGTTAACCCAGCGTTTCTCAATCGGGGTTTCCGTGAGAAAGAGTGAGATAAGCTAATGCTAATTTCGTGATTGTAATATTACTAGACATGCACAAAGTATTATTGTTTATTGTAATATAGACATCATATTATCTAACCTATTATGTTATCAAAAAAATTTAACAAAAATATCCATATATTTACCACGTGAACTACGATGGAAAACAATATGAGAAAAATATGGTATATAATTTTTTATTGTGCAGGGGTTCCTTGAGACTTATAATTTATTTTAGGGGTTACATAAAAGGTTGAGAAACACTGAGCTAACCACAAACAAAACTGGCATAACTATAGATGTGTACCTCCCCCCCTCACTGACTTTGTTGCCTCATAACTTCCAGAAAAATGGATAACTTTTAACAAAATTTTCAACAGATATCGCTTAGGTGCTGTGGATTTATGGAAAAGAGTTTTTTTTGAAGAGCTAAGGAGAGGAGTGTTGGAAAATTCACATGATCCAATTTGTTCCTTCATAACTTTTAGGAAAATGGATATCTTTCATTGAAATTTTATACGAATATCAGATGGCATAGATTACGATTAATAAGAAATTTGTGGGGAAACTTTTTTCTGAGGTGGTGGGGGAGAGGATTTTCAAAACACGAAGTTTCAGATCAGGAAAGCCAAATTAGTTGGAACTACTCTTTTTTGTTAGGCATTTTCTCCTTTTTTTTTAAACCATAGCCTTCAAAATGATGTGGGCGAGGAACATCTTTTTATGAAAAAAAGTTTGAAACATTTTTTTTTTTTGTACAACCACACCCCTATCATCATCACACTCCAGACTGATTTGGGCCAAATGTTTAGCACTTCAAAACCATGGGAGGAGCCTTTTTGGTATAAAAAAAAAAAATACTGAAAAAATTGAGTAATTACTGTATTTCTGTTGAGATGCTCCATGTTTTTTTTCAATTACTTTAAGTATAACAAAGAATTTAGTAAAATAACTTCGTTATCATTAAGCTAATGTTAGGAACATAAATTGTGACTAATGTTTGGTGGAAGATTTTAATTCAAAACTTATGAAAGCAAGATAAGTCAGGCGGTACTGGCAAAGGCCACGCTCAAAATGGTGTATTTTATGTGCCACCCGCACAAGAGCCAGTCCAGGGGCACTGGCAACGATCTCACTCGAAAATCCTACGAAGGCCAGTCAGGCGGTACTGGCAACGACCACGCTCACATAATCGTCTGAATTGAGCCGAAGGCCTTATTCAATGATGATGTCTCCCTTATCAGAGGCGCATTTAAAGACCATTACAGTTTGGGGGAATTTGGTTTCTTTATCATGTCTTACAGCCTTGACAGTGTTCAGAGAGCACTGAGCAGGAATCATGTCAGCATTTTAATGCCTGGCATTAAAATCTTCCATGAAACCGGTAACTTTTTTCCAGCCCACCCATGTCAGCTAACTTTTTCTCAACTACAACTTTATACTCTCCAACACCATTGACTATTCACCAATACATCAAGCTGTTCCTGAAAACAAGGAGACTAAAAAAAAAAAAAGTCAGAAAACCCTGTATATATGTTGTTGTTGGCACTCCGTCGCTTACGACGTCGAGGGTTCCAGTTGATCCGATCAACGGAACAGCCTGCTCGTGAAATTAACGTGCAAGTGGCTGAGCACTCCACAGACACGTGTACCCTTAACATAGTTCTCGGGGATATTCAGTGTGACACAGTGTGACAAGGCCGACCCTTTGAATTACAGGTACAACAGAAACAGGAAGTGAGAGAAAGTTGTGATGGAAGGGTACAGCAGGGTTCGCCACCATCCCCTGCCGGAGCCTCGTGGAGCTTTTAGGTGTTTTCGCTCAATAAACACTCACAACGCCCGGTCTGGGAATCGAAACCACGATCCCATGACCGCGAGTCCACTGCCCTAACCACTGGGCCATTGCGCCTCCACCCTGTATATATGATAAGACACAAAACCAGCAATCTTCTCAATGATCTATATATCATTCCAGAACAGCTTTACCTGGATCCAGAAAAATTCCCTGCAATTACCCAATATCACATTATTTAATAACAAGTATACAGTCCATTTTTTGTTCTATAGTGCATTGCTGTACCATTCTAAACTTTTTATTCTTTACAAACAATACACAGTGCTTCAAGCGAACTACAATACTCTCATATATATATATATATGTATGTAAGAATGACCGTGCGAACCAAAGGAGAAATGGTGACGAATGGAAAACAGGCTCCTTTTTAACGCGTCGCACGGTCGACACAAAATATAATGATATATGTTATAATACTATAACATAGAGAATTCGCATGTGGAATGCGATGGAATGCCAGTAAGATAAAAGATAGGAACGCAACCGATAAAAATGTATAGCAATAAGATTTATTAGAGCATTAAACTGTATGTCTGTGTGTGAGTGAATGCGACATAATAAAACACAATATAAGACTGGCCGTCATGTAAACAGAAGAGTATGTGTATGTAAGAGTCACAGAGTGTAGATAAGAGTCAGTAACACGGATAAGGCAATATCAGTTCTGTTGAGGTACACAGTTAGATTGTAGGTCTGTATGTAAGAGGTTAAGGTTAAGGCAGAGCTAAGTCACTTGTCGTGATGTTGAGGCTTCGATGCCGGGCCGGATTCTTGATACAGATGTTCTTCGCAGGTTAAGTTCTGGCTGTTAATTTCGTGGTGAGGCGATTCACACAAACAGTGTTGAGAAGAGAAGCTGCGGTTGCTTGTGTACGTGGAAAAGTCATGTTGACGCTGGCGACGGTGCTGGTAGTACGTAGTTGAACGATGCTGTTGATGTCGTCGCTGGAACTGGCTGGCTGTGTTACGCGTGTGGTCAACGACCAGATCTGTGGCCGCGACGAATTGGCGGGTATCTAGCAGGCTATTTATAGGAAAATAGAGGCTCCAGAAAGCATCAGTAAAACACTCTCTCACATGACCTTATCAGTGGCTACGGTTGGTCGGTTTGCGTCCTGGGGCGAAAGGACTGGAGACAATTGCTGCGTAAATAAAAGTCAGTCAGGTGATGACACAGCAGGCGCGAAAGAGGTGTTTTCTGCTACGCTCGCATTTGTTAATATATAACTACATATATATATATATGTATATATAAAGAAAAGAATTTGAAAATGCAGGAGTTTTTTAAAAAGTATTTAACTTAACGAGTTCCACCTACTTAAAAAGATTTTCAGAAGTAAAGTGTGAAGCCTTGTGTATCTTCTGTGGTGTCAAAAATTATTTTAGATAAATGTATTCAAATTACGTGATAGTGTTTGACAATGATAGGAAAACAGTTTGATGCTTTGCGTATCCTCTGTGATGAGTCAAAAGAATAATTAACGTAAAAACATTCAGAACGGGTAATAACATTTTTTTACAATGTTAAGAAGATAAAAATTAGTTAACATAAGTATATTCAAATCAAGTAATAGAGTTTTTGACAAGAAGATAAAACATGTCTGGTTTGTCAATCAGTGGATGCTAAAGTTTTAGTCTCACTGTGATCAGAAACTATAATTGTTTGCAGCATCTTAAATTGTAAACAAGAGCATTCAGAGAGCGCAATCCTCTGCCAAGGCAACATCAACATCCTCTCAACGATTACCCAGAGATGATTTTTAAAATGAGAATATCTGAAATAGACTCGAATGCTCTCACAAACGAGAATACTAAAAATGAACCCGACCACTCTCAAAAATTAAGTAAAAAAAAATAGGGAAAATAATCCAGAATCCTTGTCCGGTACTGGATCGATCCCAAAACCTAATCAGTTCGTGCCAGCAGCTAGGCCAAACATCCCTGAAAGTTTCATCCAAATCCATCCAGCAGTTCTTGAGATATCTTGTCCATGGACAAACAAACAAACATGACTGAAAACAAGACCTCTGTCTTTGCTAAGGCAGAGGTAAAAAAAGGTGAGTAGAGAAATAACAGACTATTTATAATTCTTGGATCTACTGTAGAGTCTAACATCTGGATGGAATTTGACAGTTACTGTAATTTTATACAGAAATGGTGGCTCAAAATTGCCTTCTTTTTAAAAAACAATGTGTTGGTTGATGGCAGTCACATGGTAAAAAAATGGTTCTGTGTTTTAAAAAAAAAGGTGGCTTAGAAATGCTTTCTCTTTAAAAACAGTGTGGGTGGTTGATGGTAGTCACATGGTCAAAAGGTAGTTCACGATTGTTCTGATTTCGAATAATAATTGTGGCACTAAGGAAGGCTTTTTTGGTGAGCTAGCTCTGTTATGATTCAGTAGTTTTGGGGTTTGTACGACTCATAAGTAAAGAACTGTGTATTTGTGTTGTTTTTCTGGGAAATGCAAATAGCGAGTTTAAGTGTATGTGTGTTATATTTATCAGGGAAGTGTGTGTATGTGAGTGTTATCTTTGTCGGAATGGTGTGGGTTATTTGTTAGGGCATATGTGTTGCATTGGTTAGGGTGGTGTGTGAGTGTCTGTATGTGTCTTATAAATGTCTGGGCAGGGTGTGTATGCGTTTGGTAGAAGATTTTAATTCAGAACTTTTGAAAAGAAGACATTTGTACTACAGAGACAGTTTCAGCTGGGTTCGTACCAAAAAGGTTAATAGTCCCTTATGTGAAATGATTTATTTGTAAATTGTGTGAATGTAGCATGTCGTTTCTATGATTCATTCCCGTTTGAACCAGCAGTCAGTCATACAGATAAGGCCAATCTTATACAATAATATCAGAAATTTAGTGAATGGGATGAAATGTGTGTGTGTGTGTGTGTTTAAATTGAACTGGAACAACACTGTGAATTATTAAATGGTTCTTCAGTGAAATGTAGTTGTAATTAAAGTAGAATCATTTTCATTAAGATTGTGATTTTTTTCCCCC
>NC_068994.1:6053450-6056272 GCF_001194135.2 Octopus bimaculoides | reverse complement strand
TGGTCGTGAAATTAACGTGCAAGTGTCTGAGTACTCCACAGACACGTGTACCCTTAACGTAGTTCTCGGGGATATTCAGCGTGACACAGAGTGTGACAAGGCTGACCCTTTGAATTACAGGCACAACAGAAACAGGAAGTAAGAGTGAGAGAAAGTTGTGGTGGAAGAGTACAGCAGGGTTCGCCACCATCCCCTGCCAGAGCCTGGTGGAACTTTAGGTGTTTTCGCTCAATAAACACTCACAACGCCCGGTCTGGGAATCGAAACCGCGAGTCCGCTGCCCTAACCACTGGGCCATTGCGCCTCCACTTAAGAAGTCACACCAAGTAACTAATGAAACTACGAAAATTTAAATTCATTTCAGAAGTTAGGCTTTGCAACATACAAACATCAATTTGAAGCGCATGATGAAGAGAAAAAAAATGTGAAAAATTCCAGCGAAAACGGAGAAAATCCGGCGGAATTCTGCTTTAAGCATTCCATATAACCCCTTACAACTTTTTTAATGCTTTGGAATTTTCAGAGAATTTTTGCGAATTTGTATTCTGCACACGGAAGTTCACACAAATACGAAAAAAAAAACGTTTTTCAATTTTTCGATATGAAGAAAATTTTTTTCAATCTTTGGAATTTTTTTAAAATCACAGTTTAAAATACGGAGAATTCAAATTTTTGGCTTTAAGCTCAGCAACAGACCATTAAGTGTGTTTATGAGGAGAAAGATATTGAAAAAACATTAATACGTCAGTAACAAACCAAGAGGGTAGGAGGTGGTAGTGAAAAGTGCTAAAAATAACAGCTAAATAGACCTTAAATCACACACAAAAGTTTTTCTTTCAGCATCGTATGAATCCTCATGTGCAGAGCACAAATTCGCAAACATTTTCTGAAAATTCAAAAAAATTTTTTTTTAAGTTATGGGGTGCTTAAAGTAGAATTCTGGCCGAAAATCCAATTTATGTGGGCGACCTATTTCGGACTTCCGCCCATTTCATAAACAGTTCACAATTATTGAAAATGTATTTATCGCAAACATTAAAAGTTTCTATTTACCAAACTGTAATTTCAATAGGAAATAATTAACTTCCGATCTTTGGGGCAGACGATGCGGTTTAATAGTGTCAGTGACGATTTCCAATTAAGACCGTTCCTTGTTACGTTTATACGGAAAAATTAAAGTGAAACTATTGTAATACGAAGCTAATACCTATTTCCTTAACTAACAATCGTAAATTATAAGCAAAGAATTGTCAAAAGTTAAATATGATAAGGTACTTTTAATCATCTCTAAATTAAATTAGTTGTGATGGGTACTGGCAAAATCGCAAGAGAAGCGGACTAAGTTTAAATGTCTATAAACTCAACTTGATTTTTCCTACTTTCGGATTCAAGGAAGTAAAATATTAATTGGGGAGTAGAAAGAAATAAGAGGTTGTTTCCTATTATACTAACATTTAGAAACGATTAAAGATGGAAAGTGTCAAACGAAAACGGCAAAATGTACCTAGATTTCTAATGCTTCTTTCTGTGTTTCTATTTTACTTGTTGCTCTTTTTCTTTATTTTTTCTTTGCTCATTACAAAATGCAGAATGAAAAAAGAAATGAGATCATAATAAATGTATATAAAAATATAAGTAAGATTCAGTTGAATTAAGTACTTAAACCGAAGCCCCTTGTTAGGTGGGAATAACACAGCAATATTACGTAAATATCAAACTTAGTACATAGGTACCAGCCGAATGATATACTCATGCAGCGTATGTTGACCATTAGATCCAGCTGTTTAAATCAGAATTTGTATTTTCATATATAACATATAAACATATACATCTTTTAATGATTCTGCAAAGAAAGGGGGGGGGGGCTTGGAAATGCTATTATGAAAGACTGCTGAACGTGGAGAATGAATGCGAGTAAAAGTTGATCGGATCAACTGGAACCTTCGACGTCGTAAGCGACGGAGTGCCAACAACAACAGGTGTAGGCGTATTACCACCCCACGTTGACAGGGGTAAACAAGCTGACTACACAGAGAGATGCCGCTACACAACATTGAGGTTCAGACACGTGACCTCATCTCTGTGTAGCCCGCTTGTTTACCCCTGTGAAGGGGAGCAATACGCCTACACAGGCGTCAATCCATTACGTCCGTTTCTAACTACTCCTTTAATTGATTAGTGAAAACATTACATCATTATAAAGAAACCGTTTTCGTCAGATGAATCTTATCATTCCCTTAGCTGACTGAATGTACTTGTGTGATCTTAACCTGATTTTCTATTAAATACTAGCTATAAGATGTTAGTCTGGGACTGACTGGTATGGATTTAGTTATTCCTCTCTTGACTGTATTACGTTTTGAGCCATTGTAACTCATCGGGAATATTGCAACTTTTAACTGCAATAACTTCAACATAATGAGATTCACCTTGATTATTAGCCTTAATATTATTTATACAGCCTATTTAATCAAGTGTTCTTTAAGAGGTCCTACATATAGTCCTCTCGAAATTTGACCATGTTTGACATCTGCCAAAGAGATTGAAGTACCAAGAACAAAGAGAACAGGAGGAGATAGAGGTGACGGAGAGTCTCTGAAGAGGTCACAGGATATGGGATGAAAGATTACAAAAGCAGGACAGTGAACATAAACAGGAAGGGCTGCTAAGCCTAAACGAGGTGGGTTGGTGAACGCGGAGGAACGTGTTTGTGTGTGTGTTATGTTTACGCATTTGTTTTGCAAAATTCCTGATTTGAAATTATGTTAAAACAGATATTGTTATATTTCTGGGTGATCATTTCATTTTTTTTTTTTTTTTTT
>NC_068994.1:6053193-6053418 GCF_001194135.2 Octopus bimaculoides | reverse complement strand
AAACACACACACACACACACACACACACACACACACACACACTATACATTTGTTCTTCTCTTCAAATTTATTATTGTTCTTATTCTATGTCCTTTCTCTCAGTTACAATGATGAGAGATCCAGTTGATCCGATCAACGGAACAGCCTGCTTGTGAAATTAAGGTGCAAGTCGCTGAGTAACACACAGACATGCAAACCCTTAAAGTAGTTCTCAGGGAGATTCAG
>NC_068994.1:6050995-6053183 GCF_001194135.2 Octopus bimaculoides | reverse complement strand
GTGAAATTAAGGTGCAAGTCGCTGAGTAACACACAGACATGCAAACCCTTAAAGTAGTTCTCAGGGAGATTCAGCATGACACAGAATATGACAAGGCTGGCCCCTTTGAAATACAGGTACGAATCCCTTTCACCAGCTGAGTGGACTGGAGCAATGTGAAATAAAGTGTCTTGCTCAAGGACACAATGTCTAACTTAGTATCGAACTCATAACCAGAATATCACAAGCTGAATACTCGAGCCACTTAGCCACGCGTCTACAAAGGTGATGGTCATGGCTAGGTCCTTCAGATACAGCAAATAAAACACACACAAACAAATTTTGTACAGTTTTGGTTCAAAAATATAAAAATGTTCAATAAAATTTTAATGTTGGAAGTGTGTGAAGACAGACATAAATCTGTGTGTGTGTGTGAAGACAGGCGTAAATGTATGTGTGTGTATGTCTGGGGACAGTCATAGATGTGTGTGTGTGTGTGTCTGTCAGATGCAACATAACCTGCACCAATAATACGGGAAATGCGCGAACATCCCCCCACCTCTTTAAAAATCAATATAATGGAAGGGAAATAACAACTGCCAAACCTGACTATTTATCTCCCCTTATCTGTGTATTTCTTATTTCAGTTTTGCGGCATCGGTTATCAATAACGTTTAAAATCTTGTGAAATCTCAAATGGACACCGCTTACCATCAACTTGTTTAACACTAGAAAATTTCGAACTGTAATGTTTGAAAAATTAGCTAGTTGCAAAAACCAACAGGCGGAATTTTGCTTTAAGTACCCCATATAACCCATCATAACATTAAAAAAAATTGTTTTGCAAAATATTTTTTGTGTGACTTAAAGGCTATTTAGCTGTTATTTTTAGAACATCTCACGACCACCTGATACCTTCCTCGTTTGTATGCCACTCTGACATATCGATATTTTTCAATATCTTTCTCCCCATAAACACATTTAATGGTCTATTGCTGAGATTGAAGCCAAAGCTTCTGACTGTATTGTAAATTGTGATTTTTTAAAAATTCTTTAATTCGAAAAATTAAATAAAAAGTTTTTTCATAGTCGCATGAATTCCCGTGTGTTGAACACGAATTCACAAAAGTTTTCAGAAAATTCCCCAAAAAATATAAAAGTTATGAGGGGGTTGGTGGTGGTGGGGGTTTAAAACAGAATTCTGCCAATCCACAAATAAAGCAAATATTAATATTTATCTAATAATGCATTGTTCAATATTCATTTTCACAGTTTATTGGTAGCTTATGCATCATCTTATTCATGTAACGTCCATTTTTCAATGCTTGCATGAGTCAGATGGAATTTCTTCAGACAGATATTTTTTTCTTTTACGGCTGGATGCTCTTTCTGTCACCAACCTTCGTTTTGAAGCAAAGTAATATTTTTTACATGGCGGGGGTACATTTTTCACAGAGAGCTGGAGATGAACAACGTGTTTTTGTATGATATACCAAATGATGTTGAGATAATACACAACAAATACACTTACACACATATACACATGCACAGGCACACACACACACACACACACACACACACACACAATATACACAAAATGTGTATGGATACACACATGCAATATAGATATATATATGTGTGTTTATCTGTGTGTGTGTATATACAGACAAAATAGTAGGGTAAAAAAATTGGATATTAATTGATATCAGTTTAATACCAGGGAACTAGCACATTAAAAGAATCAGGAGATTCAGAAAAAAATATCTGAGATCTCAAAGGATTATTGTATATGTATATATAAAAGAGCCCACTAAGTGGACTGCTAATGAGCTAGAAGAAGATCACATGTAAATTTTTTCTTTGAGGACATTTTGGTCTTAATAGACACATAATGTCTTACGTTTAAGATGATTCCCATGCTTTCCCTGATGAGAAGGTTACAATTTTAATATCAAAGATCCCTATGGATCACACAGGTTGTAATCCTTTGAAACATATGTAGGAATAAAGTATGCAATTATAACATGCGTTTTCTCCAATCCTTAAATTCTTAAATATACTCAAATACCCAAAATTTCAAGGAGTTCCTGCCTTAAAAACAGGAGCTAACCACAGTTATTTTGTGTTCTTTGCTACATTGGTTTCTATTAACCCATTTATTCTATCAGAAGAATTTTTATTCATTAAGATAGAAGAAATACACATAATT
>NC_068994.1:6047938-6049797 GCF_001194135.2 Octopus bimaculoides | reverse complement strand
TATGCACACACACACACACACACACGCGTTGTTCAATGAATATTAATAACTGGATGGATACTGGGTCAGTGTAATACGTCCGCCACCTCTTCCAAGGAGTAACAGCGTGCTTTTCCTGTAGTGTGAGATGAGTTTCTCTACAGTTTCAAATTTCTGCAATAGAAAATGAAATTTTGATGAATGATTATTCATCAACTGGTTGATTTTTTTTTTTGATTTTTTTTTTGCATGTGTAAAAAATTTTAAGAAAGTTTTAATGAATAAAAGTAAGTTAATGCTAGATAACATTTATATAACAAAATAAGAATTAATAGAGACAGTCAAGGCTGTATGGTTAAGAAACTCGCTTTGCAGTCATGTAGTTTGCAGTCTGGTTCTGTTACATGCCACCTTGTGCAGACACTTGCACGAAGCATTGTGCTGTAGGATTGAAACCAGGAACCATGAGTTCATGAGGTGAACTTCTTATTTCTTTATTGCCTACAAGGGGCTAAACATACAGGGGACAAACAAGGACAGACAAGGGGATTAAGTTGATTACATCAACCCCAGTGCGTAACTGGTACTTAATTCATCGACCCCGAAAGATGAAAAGCTAAGTCGACCTCAGCGGAATCTGAACTCAGAATGTAACGGCAGACGAAATACCGCTAAGCATTTCGCCCGGCGTGCTAACGTTTCTGCCATCCATACCTGCAGTCACCACAAGTTCCCTAGTAATTGATAAATATATATCTCATCAACCCCCTATCAGTCAGCCTATTTTTCTAACCTCTCTCAAATCAGAACATGTAATATCTAACATCAACTGTTCAAATATATTATGAAAATATTTTCCTGTACTTACCACTTGATCATGTTTTTCTTCGCCTAAAACAAACTGTCCTGAGGCCAGCTGACGAATCTTGACGGAAAACAGGCGATTATGATAAAAGACGGTCAGCGTGAATGGCTGGTCAGGTTTGTAACTCCTGCTGTCCCGAACGAGGAATGCTCCATCCTGTTGGAATAAGATAGAATATAGAATAAATATGAAGTATTAGGTAATGAACCAGTAATTCATTGGATATTAATATCCCTTAATGAGGCTAATTTAACCTCTAATTGAATTTATAAACTATTTGTGTGTGTGTGTGTGTGTGCACGTGCATGCATACGTTTGTGTATATGTGCATGTGTGTGTGTGCGTGTGCAAGTGTGTTTGCACATGTGTGTGTGTGTGTGCCCGTATTCTTGTGTTCATTTGTTCACGATGGTTTTGGTAGTATAGGCTGTGCTGCCTCTGATGGCCTCCCATTATGACAATTAATTTAGCCAACTTACCTGACTGATTTTACGCAGTAGCCGTTCCTCTTTCGACTTGTCTACTGAGTGAAAATACCATGGCTCGTGTGGCCTCCATTTCTGAAAGGAAATCTTAAATTAGTTCATGGCTCATTTAGGAACCCATCAATGTAGGCCCATGCTTTTCTTTTTTATCTTATAACGAGGTGCAAGGTGATGAGGTGACAAAATTGTTAGCACGCCGGACGAAATGCTTAGTGGTATTTCACCCCTCGCTACGTTCTGAGTTCAAATTCTGCCAAGGTCGACTTTGCCTTTCATCCTTTTGGGGTCGATAAAATTAGTACCAGCTATACACTGGGGATCGATGTAATCAACTTAATCCCTTCCTGCAAACTCGAGGCCTTGTGCTTCCAGTAGATAGGATTTTATAATGAGGTACAGGCATGGCTGTGTGGTTGAGAAGTTTGCTTCCCAAACACATGGTTTCGGGTTCAGTCCCACCGCATGACATGTTAGGCAAGTATTTTATTCTGTAGCCCCAGGATGATAAAAGCCTTGTGAGTGGATTTGGG
>NC_068994.1:6044453-6047529 GCF_001194135.2 Octopus bimaculoides | reverse complement strand
GTGGTGGTGGTGGTGATGGCAGTGGTATAGAGCAAGGGTTTTCAAACTGTGGTCCCGGACCACAGGGGGTCTGTGGACAGCAAATACTTTTTATGGGCAATTTGATTTTATATGTTTTTTAATCGAAATCTTTTAATTGACAATAAACCTATTTGTTAAATACTGTTAAATAAATAAATGTAAAAATATATGATATTTTAAGGAAATATTTATGTATAAATTTCATAAGCGTTTATAAGGTAAAGCCTGAAATATAAAGGGGTCCGCAAGTCAAAAAGTTTGAAAACCCCTGGTATAGAGTAATAAATGGTAGATTCCAAAAAAGCTTGGTCAGCTCAGATGTAGTCCACCCATTCCACCTACCTGGACATCAATGACATCGGCATACACATCTAAATCGTTATTCGTGTTGATGCACTCGGGTAATGGCGTATAGGCATCCTAAAAATAAAGACAACAAGCTACATTTGAATAACAAAACGTCTCTCAATGGTTTTTTTTTAAATATAAATTTTTAGTAGCAAATCTGGATTAAGACCCATAAGGGGCCCCTACTAGGGGGTACTGAAAGGTTCCTGGCTGTGGGTAAAAGAAAATGCAGGAGGATCAGTTTATTATGATTTTATTCAACAGATTCCTCTCTCAGATTCACACACTTATTGCAGTGGCCCTTCAGTTTTTCTAGACCCTGTAAAAGAAAAGCAGAAGGTTGGGCCTCCAACCAGGCCTTTCACGAGCTTTTCAGTACCCTTTTGTGTATACACACACATGCACGCACACACACATACACGCATTCACGCACGCACACGCACACACACACGCACACACACACACACACACACACACACAAGGGGATGCTGAAAAGTTTTTGGCTGAGGGTAAAAGGAGATACAGAAAGATCAGTTGTGATTTTATTCAACATATTCCCCTCTCAGACTCACACACTTATTGCAGTGGTCCTTCAGTTTTTTTAAGCCCTGTAAAAAGAACTTGGAAGTTGGGCCGCCAACCAAGCCTTTCACAGTACCATCAAAACCAGCAACTTTTTAGTACCCCCTCGTAAGCACTTAAAACATTTTGGTGCTTCATCCATCATCATCATCATCCTCATTTAGCGTCCGTTGTCCATGCTGGCATGAGTTGGACAGTTTGACCAGGGCTAATGAACTGAGGGGCTATACCAGGCTCCAGTCTGATTTGGCATGGTTTCTACAGCTGGATGCCCTTCTTAATGCCAACCAATCTGAGGGTGTAATGGGTGCTTTTATATGCCACATAAAACATGACTATGATTTCACTTGGCTTGATGGGTCTTCTTCTCAAGTACAGCATATTGCCAAAGGTCTTGGTCATGATATATGCAATTCAAAATATAAACAACAATGCCAGTAGGGGGTAGGTATGTATGTGTGAGTGTATGAGCTTGAGTGTTTGTATGTGTGAGAGCAGCTCTATGTATGTGTGTGTGTGTATGTACATCGGTGTATTTAATTCATAGCTCTGTGTGTGTGTGTGTGTATGTGCATATGTGTGAGTTCGTGTGTGCATGTGTGTGTCTGTGTTTGTGTGTATGTGTGTGTTTATGTGTGTGAGTGTGTATGGGTGTGTCAGTGTCATTGTGTCTGTGTCCATGTGTGTACATGCTTGTGTGTATGTGTTTTAGAAACAGAATGCTAAAATACAAACAGCAGATGTAACACATACCGCTAATTTTATTTCTTTAAGCCGTTTGTCAAGTTCTTTGTAGAAGTTCTGTTTAAATTCGACATTCACAGACCCATCAGAAAACCGCCGACTATTTCCTGTAAATTTGAAACAGATGAAGATGGATAAGTTTTCCAAATACAATGAAAATATAAGAAGAATGAAGAGAAGAACAGGGTAAATGTGAAAATGGAATTACCCACAGGTATGACTGTGTGTCAGGTCACTTGCGAGGTTTCTCAGAAGTGCTATTGGTAACATGCAATCCAGTACAGCCTGTTGCACGGTTGGGTTGTCAGTGACTAAACTGGCACCTGCACTAGGATTGCCTGGTGAGGAGGATTGCTGGAAACCCAGCAGGACGAAAAAACCAGACCTGTCAAAAGGCTGGCTGAACTTTAGTATATGTTCAACCACTATCTAGCAATAAAATGGGTCCTTAGAAATTCCAGGTTGGTGCAACAGATGTGCAAAAACTGAGGAAATGAAGTGACCGGCCTTGATGGATGTGTAATGTTAGTGCGGTCAGTGTTAGGAAGGGCATGCAGCCAAAGAAACTATATGAAAGCAGATAGTAGAGCTTGGTACAATCCCTCTGGCTTGCTAGCTCCTGTCAAACTGTTCGACCCATGTCTGCATGGAAGATGGATGTGAAATGATGATGATGATGATGATGATGATGATAATGATGATAATGAATGCCAGAGCAGAAATGAGTTGAGAATAAAACTGAGTATATAAGATGCAGTGGTTTGTGTATACACACTTATATACAAACACGCACGCACACAGACACACTCATAGATACACATAGCTGTGAAAACAAGCTTAATAATAGTGGGTACTCACTTTGCCTTGTGGGTAGGCTTTTCTCTACATTTTTGGATTTGAAACTTACTTCGTTGTCACCCAAAAAGACTTTCTTAAGGCATTTTCGTGCATTGGTCAGGTCACTTTCACTGAGCTTCAGCATTGGTGGATAATGGTAAGGGATTCCAAAGAACTTCCTTGTGAAGGGCTCAACTGCAAAGAAGTCAACAGAGAAGCTTTGCTGTTTTATGTGTATTTAGATGCATCTGTACATTCAAACCGTCAGCTACATACACAATCACAAATATGTATGATCAACCTAAGATCAACAATAGAAGAGAGTTACAGGAAGCTAGCTGGTTGCTAGAGCAACACCTTTCCGCACATGTCCACTCCACACATACTCACACACACACACCCATCAGCAACATTCATTAATTTCTTGAAAACGGGGTCACAACCCCCAAAATATTGAATACAAGGTAAGTCTACATTAATTCAGATATTTGTTTTCTTGTGATTTGCCTTGCATTTACTTCGCATTGTTTTGGCCTTACCCACG
>NC_068994.1:6037805-6044058 GCF_001194135.2 Octopus bimaculoides | reverse complement strand
TATATATATAATTCATTTAAAATACAGAGATGCCTATAATAGGACATCTAACCCGCCAGAAAGAGTAGTCAAAAACTCTATACCACAATAAGGGATAATTTTGAAAGGGAATGAAAAATAAAAAACATTTTTGGTAAATGTTCGGCAAAAGAGACCGATTAGGTACTAGGCTTACAAAGAATAAGTCCTGGTGTCGATTTATTCGACTAAAAAGCAGTGCTACAGCATGGCCACAGTCAAATGATTGAAACAAATAAATGGAAAAATATATATATATATGTACACACATGCACACACACACATTTTTAAATGTTCTGTACTCACATGGTTTTGTTCTCATCTGAAATAAAGCAAAAAATTATAATTGTTATCACGTACCAATAATTAAAAAAATATATATAATTATCAAATGAGTGAATTGTTAATGATTAAAGATTAAGAAAAAAAGGTCATACCTTGAAGAGAGGAGACATGTTATTGATGGGGTTAAGAATAGTGACAAAAGAACTTTGACAAACGAATGATTGATTCCATGAACAACACATTAAACAAACAATTGATTCCTTAGTCCAGGGGTTTTCAAACTTTTTGACTTGCAGACCCCATTATATTTCAGGCTTTACCTTAGGGACCCCCTTATAAACGCTTATGAAATTTATACATAAATATTTGCTTAAAATAATATATAGTTTTACATTTATTTATTTAACAGTATTTACCAAATAGGTTTATTGTCAATTAAAAGATTTCGATTAAAAAACATAAAATCAAATTGCTCATAAAAAGTATTTGCTGTCCACGGACCCCACTTCAACATTTAAATTTAATTTGTCAAAATATTTTCATCACTTTTAAACCGCAACCTATTCACTGAAATAAATTCCAAGATGCAGCATGCAATTTTCTCAGGTTGCGGTTTCAAAGCGCCGAAAATATTTCAACAAATTAAATTTAAATGCTGAAGAGAATCTAATGGCTTTTGTGTGTTTTTTAGATGGCTTATAAACACCTTCGATATAAATCAATGTTGGCAATTATTATGTATTGATTTTAGGAACCAATATCATTTCATCTTAGCAATCAATATTTATTGGTGTTGGAAAACAATATACGTTGAATTTAGGAAAAAATTGGGGTTAGGAGTCTTTGGGTTGTAGAGTTGATTTATTGATTGGTTTAACAGCATTACCAGGACCTAAGGTGCCTCTAGTTGGGGTTCATTCTGTTGTTAGTGTTCAAGGAGAACTTCCCCGTTCCTCACATCATCTCAGAGATGCTGAATAAACAAAGGATCAAGTGCACTAAGCTCCACTGTCTGTTTTGGCTTGGTTTTTATGGCTGGATGCCCTTCCTAATGCCAACCACTACAGAGTGGATTGGATGCCTTTTACATGGCATCAGCACCGGCTTCAAAAGGAAAGATAAGGGAGGGTCATTTCTGGAACACCTTTTGATAATAAGTCTGCTGGATTAGGACTAACCTAGGGTTAAACAACAACAACAGCAGCAGCAGCAGCAGTAGCAACAACAACAACAACAGCACGAACACCACCACCACCATCACCACTTTCAACACATACAAGAAGAGTTATTCTTTAACTTACAATACATTTATAAAAGAACTTACTGGTGTCGGTATTTCTCCTGGTGGTACCTCTAGCGTCGCTGTCGGTGATGATTTTGGTTCTTGTGATGACGGTACCCCTGACGCCTGTGGTGATGGTGGTGTTGGTGATGCCGGTGGTTTGGACACTTGTAATAACGGTACCTGTGATGATGGTGGTAGTGGTGGTGGTACTGGTATCTGAGGCGATGGTGCATCTTGTGTTGGCTCATCTTGTTCCATTTGTATCCCTGGTGGGAATACTAATGGAGACGGCACCGCATGTGTTGGTGATGGCGGCATTAATACCTCTGGTGACGGTACCTCTGGGATTGGTATTTGTGCTATGGACACTTGTACCATTGGTCGACTGAGGTGTGGTACTGACTCCTCAAAGTCTTCCATCCCTCTGGAAAGACAAACAGACAGACAACTGTGAAATATGTATAAGCTTTTAGTACAAACAGAACATTATTCTTTGCTACTCTAGGCACAAAGCCTGAAATTTTGGGGGAAGGGGGCCAGTCGATTAGATTGACCCCAGTACATAACTGGTACTTAATTTATCGACCTTGAAAGGATGAAAGGAAAAATCGACCTCAGTGGAATTTGAACCCAGAATGTAAAGACAGACAAAATGCTGCTAAGTGTTTTGCCTGGCATGCTAATGATTCTACTCCTATTTGCATTTCATAATGTTTGGTAAGACAGACAGACAGACACACAGATAGATGGATAGATAGTTAGATAGACAGATAGACAGATAGATAGATAGATAGATAGATTGATAGATAGATAGATGAATAGATAGATGAATAGATAGATAGATTGATAGATAGATACACAGATAGATAGATAGAATGGCAAATAGACAGACAGATTGACTATGCAGTATAAAATATTAATCAGAATTTTACATATCAAGCATATTTTATAAGCTTTTACATCTGCCATGGTGACAGCTGATAACATATGTCCAACGTAGCAGTACAGTCCTTGCCTTGTTCTGAACTCTACAGACCAGCGTTACAACATTCTCAACAAAAACTTACCAATTCAATGGTATTGAATATTTCTATTTGATATGGAAAATTCTCGTCACTTATTTGCTTCAGTGTGAATATTTTTAACCACTCTCTAACGTTCTTGTTACGCCATTTTTTTCTAATAAAAAAAAGTTTTCATTTAATAATTATTATTATTGTTATTTTTAATTAAAATCTGATAAAGGTTAGCAGGGAGGGGTCAGGTTTCGTTTGTGGTACTTTTGTGTTTCAAGTGTATAAAATTTAGTTTGTTTACACTTTGAAAGTATTAGCTGTTTCCCTTTCTGAAAATTTAAGGGTGGGGGGTGGGGTGGAAGGATGTTATTTTAGGTTACAATTTATTAAGGATGAAAAGAAGTCTCAAAGCAAAAGTCTTTTGTTATATTTCTGCTGCTTTTAAATAAAGCATATTACTCTACCTCTGGTATTTGAGTACTCTTTTTTCCACCTTGTTGCACATTTCATGTGCTTACTCCGGTATATATATATATATATATATATACAGAGAGAGAGAGAGAGGTGTGTGTGTGTATGTATGTATGTATATATGTATATATATGTATAATACTACAGTTATAAACACCCTAACCCTATCAGTTTCTCATTTAAAAAAATTATTGTAAGGAAAATTGTATATAGATTCTGAATCTCTGATGCTTAGAAGATAGAGAGTGTTGTTATTATTATTATTATTATTATTCAGGGCACTGCTTGGAATCGAACTCAGAATCTTGGGGTTAGTAGCTTGTGCTCTTAACCACAATGCCATATGCTTGTTAAGATCAGGGGGCTTTGGAAGACATTAGAAAAAGTAAGTGGGTAGACACAGTACAGGAAGCATCTGGAGGGTTTCTTTTTATTAAAGAATAATACATTGGAGTTGGAGTACATTGCAATCAAGGCAGAGTTTTGGATTGATTATCTGTACTTCATGGGGGAAGAAACGAATATGGAATTGAATGGTGTTCCCTACAACGTTTTTCATATATTTGAGTTTTCTATAACAGGAATTACGATTCTGATTTTTTTTTTTTAAAGTTAGATTTTACACATTTTTGGTCCTCAATTTCGTACCCTTTACTTTCCCCATAAGGTTGCATTAGTCATTTCAAAAATTCCGATACAGTCCTTCGGTTCAGAGTTGAATTTACTAACAGACATGCCAGAAATGAAGCTTGGGGGGTCTCAAAATCTAGAGAACTTCCAGCCAGCAATGTATACAATTATATCCCTTTGTGAGGACCCCCACAAGTGGAATAGTCCAGAAATTCTCTTCATTTAAGTCCAGTCCTGCCTTGGTTCACAGATGTACTTGAACGCAATTCCTCTAACAGAAATTTGGCAACGCACATAAGACCATTTTTGTGCCTAGAAAAGAGGAGTATTCTCTCAAAACTTTAAAATTCAAATGGCTGTGAGTTTGTTTTTCTTTTTTTTTCTTTTTGGGGAGAGGTCCGGTGGACAGTTATAAAGGTTCTCCCTAGCTCTCCAGGCGCCGGACCGGTATTCCAGTTGAATCTCACTTGTTATAGGCCCTGTTGCCTTCGCTATGAACTAGGGCGAATTAAGAAATTCTATTCTGGTCTCCAGGGAAACAACAACGCCTGTGATGAGGGTACGAAATATCGACCACCTTCTTTTGGATATAACAGGACACATGTACTCCCTTCCCTCAATATTTCTCTTTTTCTCTCTCCCTCTTTTGTGAAGTTTTCAGGATAGGAAGCAATACGAAATAAAATAAAATGAAAAAGTGAAAACCGCTTTAAATACAAAGAAAAAAATTAGGTGCAGCAGTTTTTATGTAGCGATGGAAAACAATATCAGTATGGTGGCGTTCTGTCACTTACCTTCAGTATTAGCTACTTCAGAAGGTCAACAATATATAGTCTGAACTCCTTAACTACACTCTATAGTAATTCTTTTGTGTTAAACATCTAATAGCGTCAGATGTAATACAAGGTTGAAGACTTTCCTAAAATATCTATGGGAAAGATGTTTTATTTTTAAAGATATGAGAGAAAGCGCTGTGAATTCTAAAAAAACCTGTATGAAAGTAATTTCTGTTCGTTTGATAATTCATTTGTTCGACGTCCTTGTGAGGCAATAAATTAAATTAGTTGTTTTGTATAATTAATATTTTATATTTTATATTATTCATACATGCAGTCATTTTTAACCACCCTGTCATATGTATTAATGTACACACACACACACAAACTTCAAGAAAAGAAAACGTGTAAAAATATTTTAATATTAAATTTATTCAGACATTGCAGGATTAATATAAATTACATTTAACCTCTACAATTACAAGTGTTTCTTAAAGTGGTGACCATTAGCTTCTGGTGACTTATTAGTATGGCGAACTTCTGCTTGGGCAACGTTGGTCAAAATGTCCGGAGAGATTGCTTTACATTCTTTTTCAGTTTCTTTCCAAATGGCCATCAGTGTAACAGGTTTTCTTCAATATGCAACATTCTCTAAGGTGTCCCATAAATAAAAGTCTGCAGATGTTAAATCAGAAGAATGTGTGGAGGAGTCTTATCCAGTGTTCTTGTAAATTCTCATCCAGGTCAGATCGCACGTCTCGGCCAAAGCGTGGCAGTCTTGAAAGAAAAAGTCATCACCGTCATAAAGTGCATGCATGGCTGGTAAAATGGACGTGCATTGCATGTCTAGGTACACTTGACCAGTAAAAGTACCTTCAAAGAAAAATGATGCAATGAAACCTCTCGATGATACTTCACACCAGACATACTCTTTTGGCACTCCGTCGGTTACGACGACGAGGGTTCCAGTTGATCTGATCAACGGAACAGCCTGCTCGTGAAATTAACGTGTAAGTGGCTGAGCACTCCACAGACAAGTGTACCCTTTACGTAGTTCTCGGGGATATTCAGCGTGACACAGAGTGTGACAAGGCTGACCCTTTGAATTACAGGCACAACAGAAACAGGAAGTAAGAGTGAGAGAAAGTTGTGGTGAAAGAGTACAGCAGGGTTCGCCACCATCCCCTGCCAGAGCCTGGTGGAGCTTTAGGTGTTTTCGTTCAATAAACGCTCACAACGCCCGGTCTGGGAATCGAAACCGCGATCCTACGACTGCGAGTCCGCTGCCCTTAACCACTGGGCCATTGCGCCTCC
Organism: Octopus bimaculoides; assembly: GCF_001194135.2. Classification (NCBI taxonomy): domain Eukaryota; kingdom Metazoa; phylum Mollusca; class Cephalopoda; order Octopoda; family Octopodidae; genus Octopus; species Octopus bimaculoides. The sequence goes on along the minus strand of NC_068994.1, from coordinate 6,038,263 downwards.
ACACACCAGACATAAACCCCGGTAAATCAAGTGCTTTGTCCAGATGCAAGCAAGGATTTTCTGGTGCCCACTGAACACAAATATGTCAGTTCGCTTCCATTTAACTGATAGTGCTTCATCAGACCATGCAATCGGTCTTACAAACTTTTCATCATTGCCTACAATGTGTGCTGAAACCACTCACAAAACTAGATCCTTTTATCAGGATTGTCGCCGATAACCGCATGTGATAATTTCGAGATACAAACTTTCCACTTCGCTCTTTTAACAATGCGTTGCATACTTGTACTGTGCGGTAGATTTTAATGGCACGCGTGTGAAATGTTTCAACACCACAGCCGAGGAAGAAGCACTTGTTACTGCAAGAGGTCTGCCGGATTTCCCTTTCTGCACATCATGCATGGTACCCTGTGTTTCGAACTCATCATGAATCCATGAAATTGTCAAGCCATCAAAAA
>NC_068994.1:6036806-6037386 GCF_001194135.2 Octopus bimaculoides | reverse complement strand
ACGAACGAATAAATAAATAAAATAAATAAACGCAACACCTTTATATGATGAATTTTTTAACAAATAGTTTTCTTTATTCAATAACATTTTACGAGTTATTTATGTAATAAAGAACTTAATACTCGATAATTTTCTGCAGTTAAAATTACATATAGTTTATTGGTTAAAATATCTGAATATTTATTGTTAATACATTTTTAAAAAAAACTTTATAGTCTAAGTGCACCAACTTTTTATTTTGCTTTCAAGTGCGGCGCGTGTAAAACAAGTCTGGGAACCGGTGAAATACATATACATACACACGTATGTACGTATGCATGCATGCATGTATGTATGTATGTATGTATGGATGGATGCGTGCATGTTACATGTATGTATGAATGTATACACATACATACATACATACGTACATACATACATACATACATACATATATACACATTCCGTGGACCAACAGGTTTTTGTGATCTGACGATACACCATAAAACTAAACCCTTTATGGACGGGAAACCTAAAGTAATCCCATAAACCGGCCTTCCCCATTATATATATATATATATATATATATATATATATATAT
>NC_068994.1:6026520-6036796 GCF_001194135.2 Octopus bimaculoides | reverse complement strand
GTTTTCGCTCAATAAACACATACAACGCCGGACAACATTTCGTGCTAACGATTCAGCCAGCTCGCCGCCTGATCGGCGAAATAAACAGCAGTCATAAATCGAGTATAAAAGCCTCTCATCTTCTCGCCCAGTTCTCTCTTGGAAATTCATGTGAGAAAATGATTACTATTGATATGGCTTCTGTAAATAATTCATGAGAAATTCCCTTCTTGGGACATAAAGAAAAAGAGAAAAATATGAATAGTCAGACTATTCTGCCTTCAGTCATTCTTTTTCTCTGTCTTATGCGATAAAATAACAACAAAACAACTGCAACAATATGGTGGTTGTGATGGGGTCGACTTTCATTTGTTTCTTGACTTTCGTTTTTAGTGTAGTTGTTTGTTGTAGTTGTTGTGTTACCTGGTCATTGTTTAGTTTTAGGGACAAAAAAAAATACAGAAGCTAAAGAGAGATTAGAGTTATTTGAAGGTGGTGAGAAAAGCGGAAGAGGAGGGGGACTGAGGTTAAGAGAAAAAGAAGACAAACTAATGGAAGAAACATTGAGTGAGAAGGAAAAAAAAAAAAGAAGATTGAAATGGGAAGAGAAAGAAACAGAAAGATATACATATAAAGCGAAAGAAAGTTATATAGATAGATATAGTGGTGAGACGAAAGGGAAGAAGCTGGAAAGATATTGATTATCAGAGAGAGGTGAATGATATTCGGGAGACATGGAAATAAAAAGAGGGAGAGATTCAAAGGGTGTGAAGCAGAAGACTTGAAAGAAAAAGAGAAGAAAATCAGAGAGGAAGAAGTGAAAGAGTGTCAAATTTAATGACGCAGAAAAAAATTGACAAAAAGACTGTCTCAAATATCATCAGGTACATCTGATGACCGTTAAGTCTGTGAAGACTTACGTAAATCTAATACTCACATAACCTGTTTTGTTCATACGATATGTGTGTGTGTGTGTGTGTGTGTAGATATATATATAAACAAGATTTGGACAAAATAATTGGAACACGTGTTAAATTCAACGAATATTTATTTGATATGGGGTTGGTCCACCTTTAGATTTCTGAACGGCTTCGATGTATCTAGGAATTGATTCATACAACTTCCTGACTTCATTGAGAGGAATCTTGAGTCATTCTTCCTGCAAATCCTGCTCCAGCTGTCGCAGACACGACGGTAGAGGGTAACGACTTCTAACTTGTCGCTCCAAGATGCACCACAAATGCTTAATAATATTAAGATCTGGAGATTGAGGGGATACCTAATCACTCCATTCTGCTGTAACAACGACACCCGTTGGCTTGGCCATGTTCACGGCATGTTTCATGAAAGAATCCTAAAAGACCTCTGTATTGTGACATGGCCTCTGGCAAGCCAACATAAAGATAACTCCATCTCCGTTTCAAAAATGTCTGCAAAAGGGACTTGATACGAACATTGGAAAGTGGGAAAACATTGTTGATGATTGCAGCCATTGGAGACCGGTTAAGAAGACAAGGGGAGAGACAGAGGCTTGCTGATGAAAGAAAGTAAATTCTATATACATACATAGATATGTGTATGCGCGTGCGTGCGTATGTTCCTTATGGATTCGAAAACTGAGTTGCTGATTTTGACGTATATGAGGTATCAAAAGGTTCAGTAATCTTTCGGTTACCAAATAAAGTATGTTTTTAGCACAACGCTTTTTTTTACTACAAAAATAACCTCAAAAACGAGATCGGGTCGCACAATTTTGAGGTTTTTGACTAAGGGAGGCAACTCTGCCTGAACAATTTTTATATCTCAGATAGAGTATAATGAAAAAATGTTTAAAATACATGAGTTTTACCAGGGAATGAAACTTCGAAGATTTTATATCCTTGCCTAACGTTGGATATATACAATTTAACGATGCGGAGGTAAAATAAATGTGTTCATACGACGTACTTTGCGACGACTTTTACCGACCTTCTCGTCTCAACCAATACGCTACTCTTTATAAGAGTTCGGCTAGTCCATTCTTCCAATACCCCAGGAGTGTAAATGGCTCTCACTACAACATCTCCCCCTTTGAAATTGACTTCCGTTAGAAGTTAATATTATTTTTTTTTATTTAATTCATCACACCTTTTTTGAGATTTTCCTCCTAGAGAAGTTTAATATTTCTTCCGTTTAGGCACTACTTTCAGCCATTCTGTTTTCTCTTTCTTGTGCTGCTACGACTAGGTTCGATTTCTTGTGGCGTTGGAACATCAAAAGTGTCGTACAACACTTCCATGGGTATCTCTTTTCTTTTTTCCGTATATCTATTTTTCAGCTGGTTTAAATGTGTTTTGTGTTCCCATTTTCCCAATTTTTACATTCTTCTTTGAAGGGTTCTTCGTACCTTCTATAATACGCAGAAAAAGTAGTACCTTCTTCGGGGTTATAAATAAATTCTCCAATTGAGTTTGTTACGCCGTCTAATGAGAACGAACCTGAAGTATTTTCAGACGTCTTCGGCATTACTTCCAGTAACTGTTGGTGTTGTTGTTGTTGCTATCGTAGTAGTTGTTGTAACTGCTGTTGTTGCTGTTGCAACTGCACCACGCAAGCCAATAAATCTTCCATGTTAATGTAAAAAAAAAAAAATTTTACGCCCGACGCAAGCATCGAATATTTCGTCACCACTTTTATACCCTTGCCATCTCGTTGCCAGATGTTGTAACGTAATTGTTGTCCGACTCTTACGTAGTATTATTCGTTTGCCTGGAATAAATAGACTTCCCCTGTTATTGAATGCGTACACAAACAACACAAAGAATAGCTATGGAACATTCCCATCGAGACATCTGTCAAGTGTAGGCATAACAGGCCGGATATTGTTATTTGGGAAAAAAACAAGAAGCAATATATACTGTCATAGAGATCAGCTGTCCTGCTGATGTGAATATCTCTTTGAAAACCAAGGAGAAAGAGGATAACTGTGGATAACTACTTCAAAATCTCCAGTTTCTATATCCGGATTACTAATTCACATTTATACCAATAATAATTGGTGCAGTAAACTTTGTGAGTAAATGCCTAAGAGGAACTGGACAAGCTAGGGTTTTCCGTACGCTACAAATTGAATCTGTAAGCGGAACAGTAAACATTGCAAAACGTTTCTCAAGTTTAAAATGTGACAGCGTTTTCATTGTCTACATTTCTTTGTTAGAAACTAGTACCTTCTTCAGAGGAAGAATTTAAATGATAAAGAACACGAGACAGACAGACAGACAGACAGACAGACAGACAGACAGACAGACAGACAGACAGACAGATAGATAGATAGATAGATAGATAAATAGATAGATAGATAGAAGGCAGCGAGCTGGCAGAAACGTTAGCACGCCGGGCGAAATGCTTAGCGCTATTTCGTCTGCCGTTACGTTCTGAGTTCAAATTCCGCCGAAGTCGACTTTACCTTTCATCCTTTCGGGGTCGATAAACTAAGTACCAGTTACACACTGGGGTCGATGTAATCAACTTAATCCCTTTGTCTGTCCTTGTTTGTCCCCTCTATGCTTAGCCCCTTGTGGGCAATAAAGAAATAACATAGAGAGATAAATAGATTGATACATACATACATACCTACATAGGCGGAGGTGTGGCTGTGTGGTAAAAGGCTTGCTTCCGGGTTCAGTCCCACTGCGTGGCACCTTGGGCAAGTGTCTTCGTGCCGACCATAGTCTTGTGAATGAATTTGGTACATGGAAACTGAAAGAAGTCAGCTTGAATCTTGCTTGCTTGCAATGTTACTCAGCCAAACTGGCGCATAATGGGAAAATACTATGAATTAAGTTGTCCCTGAAATGTTACTACATCGGTTTTTTCGAGTGCACTCGACGTATCTCACCTCCAAAGATTTGGCTGCTATTTCTAGCACGTCTTGCTACCCAGTGGCAGGTATTTGTGGCAAAGGACCCGAAATACTCAAATGCGCAACTGGTACTTAATTTATCGACCCCGAAAGGATGAAAGGCAAAGTCGACCTCAGCGGAATTCGAACTCAGAACCTAAGATAGGTACCGCCAGTCATTTAGTCCAATGTTCAAAAACAATTCGCCAGTCCACTACTCATGGATACTACTTGATTTATCGAGCCCGAAATAACGAAAGGCAGCGTTGACTTTGGCGGGATTTGAACTCAGAGCACGGAAAACCAGAAGAAATGGTGTAAGGTATTCTATCCAACGCTTCAGCGACTCTGTTAATTTGATGTCATGTGGGTTGTGCGCAGATGCGCACGTATATATGTGTATGTGTGCGTGTGTGTACATGTATGTATATGTATATGCTTGTGAGTGTGTGTGTGTGTGTGTGTGTGTGTGTGTGTGTGTGTGCATGTCTGTGTTTGCACTGGAAAACTGTCAGTGAATTCTCTGACAGTTTTCCAATGTACAGGGTGCGAGAGGTTTTTGAGGACATATTTGGTAATTTAATGAAACATCTCTAATCTAACAAAAAAAGCCAAATGTATTTTAATAAGAATTGTGTGCCTGCATTCCCAAGAAGCTTTCTTGTGTAAGATTATTCCATGAATCCATTTTCAGATTCGATATCTGCTTCAATGCGGGGCCGAAATCGTTGACTTGCCTATACTAAATGGACCTTATTCATTTCGGACATCACTTGGACATTGGCAGTCTTCAGGGAAGGATGTAGACTAGTTCTCCCTTTCACCAACACTCCTGACATAATAGTCCAAGGGGTTTAAATCTGGCGAGTTTGGAGGCCACAAGTTTGGCGTTCCATTCTTGGGTTACGTAGGCTTAGTGAGATGGCGCTGAGTTTTGTTGAAATACGTACGGCCTGCCACTGTTGTATTCCATTCATTCAGAGCTTAACAATTATCTCCAGCACCTCAGCATTAATTCTAAGACCCCGTGAAACGAGATGTGGTGGCATGACACGATCTTCGTAACTCACAACTCTTAAAACCATCGCATTTGCTGGAAATTTCGTGTGCACTATTCTGGGGTCACCAAAAGAATCTCCACATAACCATCTGTCATTTCTTCCGTTAAACTTTTGGTCTTGGTCGAGACATCTCTCCTCAGAGAACTGAATCATATAACGTTCGTGTATGGATCAAATCATTTCCTCTGTGTCTTTGCAATATGAACTTGCCAACCCCTCATCAGTACATACGACTCGTATCGAATGTCCTCGTGCACTACAGATCTAGTAGTCTACTCCGTCACCTTAAGATCTTTGACGATGGCCTTCACTGATTTTCTAGGATCATCGTTGATAATATTTTGAATCTATTGGATGAATTGCAGCATCCTTGTAAGGAGCGTTAGATTAGCCATTAAGCAAAATAAACACGTGCTTAAGGCATCACGGGACGGAGGGGGAACCACAAATATGGTAAATGGTTTACGGCACTAAAGAAATCACTTTAAACTTGCTAAAATAATATTCGGGATGCCTTTATCTCTACTAAGTATAGAAGCAGACGTGTTACCTAAGATTAATTTTGAGGATCTGATCAAAGACTTTGCAATTCAAAAAAGTAGGAGGAAACTTTTCAAATATAAATAAAGTGGAAGTATACAGAAATAAACATTATTTTCCCTCTTACTGTTTTGTTTCGTTTTGAAAAATAAAAATTTATTTTATGGTTTGTTATTGTTTATATTTTGAATTACTTAATCTTTTATGGAGGTGCCGAAATCTTAAGTGCTTAGGGCCTCAATGGGTCTTAACCCAGCCCTGCTTGTAAGTGTCTGAACGTTTATGATTTTTTTTTCTCCTTGCTATTGTTGAAACATTCCCTCCTGAGACTTCCAGTTCCACCCGGACTGTGTACAAAAGATCCTATAACATTTAGAAGGTTGGCAATTTCTATCTAAAGCTAAATCTGTTCCGCTTATATGGCAACAATGACTGTGCGTCTCTTCATTTTTTTTGTGTGTAATGCTGATAATAATAATAATTAGTGACATTATCATGTACTCAAAAACACCTTGCACCCTGTATACTCTATTTCATGTACGGAGTGCGCTTTTTTTATGCGCGCATAAACGCACGCACACAAACACACACATAGCGCACAGAACTGTGTTGGCTAAAACAATCTAAGTACATACTAAGACATACATTCACATAGGCATACACACACACAAATATACATAGGTGTAGATAGAAAGCAGAAGATAGAGAGAGAGAAAGGGGAAAGAGAGAGAGAGAGAGAGAGAGTTGAATATAAAGAGGTGTGAAAATAAAACGAAAAAAAATGTTGGAAAGAAAATGGATCAGAATGTGAGAGAAATGGAAATGAATAAGAAAGAAGAATAACAAAAGAAAGGGAAACTGAAAAAGAAGAGTAGACAAAGGGTGTCAGACAGCGTGTGAAAAAGATTGAAGGAAGAGAAGGAAAAGAAAGTAAAAGGGTGAGAAAGATCAGAGCCAGAAGAATGTGAAAGGATGACGTAGATGGGACAAGAGAATCTATCAGAAAGACAGCGCAAGATTTTTACATACGTAAGTATGTATGTGTGTGTAGATGAAACTTTTACGTATGTATACACACACACTCATATATATATATATATCAGGCATATGTGTGTGTATATATACACGCACAAATATATATATACACGCACACACATATATATACACGCACACACACACACATATATATATACATACATTCACACACACACACACAGACACGCACGCACACACACATAATGTATCATCCATGTTTTATATATCTATGTAGATGTATGAATGTATGCACTCTTTCTATCTGCTTGTCTATCTATCTATCTATCTATCTATCTATCTATCTATTACATAGATATATGAATGTGTATGCATAATATATATGTGTATACACAGAAAATAATAAGAGAGAGAGAGAGGAAAGAAAATTTTGGAAAAACAACGAGAAGGGCAGAGGAAGAGAAAGGGTATAGATAAGAGAAAGAAAAAAAGAGCGAGAGAGTGGTTGCGTAGAATAGTCAGTGAAAAACTGAACGACGGTGGCGGTGGTAGGGTGTGGGAGAGGATTCAGAAGGAAAGAAACGTGGAATTCTTTCTGTTAAAGAACGGGACATAAAAGAAAGAGAGACACAGAGTGTAAGACAGAGAGAAGGAGAGAGAACAGACAAAGAAATAAAGGGGGGAAGAGAAAGTGTGAATAGAGATATAGAGAGTGAAATAGACAGTGAAAACGAGAACGAGAGAGAGAGAGGGTAGAATGAGAAGGAATGCATGAAAGCAACGGGGAACTAGAATGCGAGAAAGAGAGGAAGAAGTATAAGTGTAAGAGAGAGAGAAAGAATAAAGAGATAAATTTAAGAAGACTGAGAGAAAGTGAATGAGAGAGAGAGAGAGAGAGAGAGAGAGAGAACGGAGAAAGTATGAGAGATAAAGAGGGGAGAAAGTTTGAGAGAGAAGAATGTGTGCGAGGGAGGGGAAAGTGTGAGACTAAAAGACAGAGTGAAAGAAAGTGAGAGACAGAGAGAAAGAGAAAGAATACAGACAAAGAAACAAACGAGAAAAAGTATGAGTAGATAGTGAGAGGAGAAAGTGTGAGAGGGAGGAGAAAGTGTGTTAGAGAGAGACAGAGAGAGAGAGAGAGAAAGAAAGAAAGAGAGGAGTAGTGGTTGTAATGTACGGGGCGGGGGAGAGTTTATTATTCTACTATTCTTCCATCGTCGTGCTTCTTTGGATGGGATTTTTACTCTTGGCTACTGCTGGGCCGTCTTCAAAACTTTCGAGCCAAAGCAAGGCCAGCCTTTTCTTTTTTTTTTGTTTGTTCCACTGTTATATTGACAGGCTTGATCGACGCATGAATATACATCTATACATACATACGTAGGTTCGAGTAGATCTCTACGCCTAATATACACATGGACCATAGATTCTTATGTAAACATAATTACATCGTCAATCACACACACACACACATACACACGCACGCACACACAAAATAAATAGACTTCTATCTATCTATCTATCTATCTATCTATCTTTATGTACGTATGTATAGATAAATCCATAACACAAATAGCCTGACTTCACCCAGGCTACGCCATTCCGTGCCTGTAAGTATCCCAGTTTTTATTTTGGAAAATTTCCTTATTGTTACATTACTTTGGAAAAAACTCGTCAATTCTGTTGCAGCGACTTAGTAAATAATAATATCAAATAATGACATTTTACTATATGCCTGTTCTCTCTGCTTTCTACACATTTCATCTCTCTCTCTGTCCTATGCATTTCATATATCTCTCTTCTCTTTCTCTGCCCCTCTCTCCCTCTATCTCCCTCCCTCCCTTTCTCCTCCAGTTTTCATCTTTCTCTCACTTCACTTTACTTCTTTCTACCACGCACTTTATATATACACACATATATATATCATACTCTATAAACTTCTTTTGTCCCACATCCAAATACAGATGCACGCTTTATTAGTTCTAATTTGTCCGTCTCTCTCTCTCTCTCTTTCATTGTACCAGTCTCGAATATTCTTTCGGTCTTCACACTCTTTGTATTTCCCAGTCTTCAAAACTCCAGAACTTCGCCCTTTTACACACACACTATCTATTGTATTTTCCTCACACACACACACACACACTTTATCCTTACTCCCATACACAGCATCTTATTGTGTGATCTCTCTCATTCACTCACCTACATACACATGCATAAGTTCAACTAGAGTCTTTCACATACAACCTCAAATCCCATGCCATCACACATACACACACACACATTGCGTACACCCATCTTCATCTCTCCCACATGCACGTAGTCTCACTATCTCTCTCTTGCTTTTACTGAACCTCTCATTGTTTTCTCCCAACTCTTTCTATCTATCTATCTGTCTATATCTCTCTCTCACTCTATATATCTATCTACATCTCTCTTTCACTCTGTATCTCTCAACCTATCTATAGATATATACAACCCTCAGTTCTCTCTCTCTCTCACTCTATGTATCTGTTTCTCTCTGTGTATCTTCACCCATCTTTCTCTTTCTCTCACTCTACATATCTATCTATATCTCCGTTCCATGCCCTCCCATTTTCGCTTCCCATCTCTTCTCCTCCCCTCTATCTTTCATCTCACCCGTATATTCCTTTTCGCTCCACTTTCTCGCCGTCTTTCGCCTTCTCTTTATATCTCCCTCTCACTATGTCTCTATCTTTCTCTCACTCATCACCAACTACTCTCACTCTATCTCATTCTCATCCCAACCACCCTGACCGCCTCTCTCCCACCCCACCTCTCACAACAACCTCTCTCTCTCTCTCTCTCTCTCTCACTCTTTCTCTCTCATCCCCTCCTCCTTCGCCCCACATCTCATGTCTCCTTTAATGTCAGTCTATCGCAGCAGTTGGGACAGAAGACTATCCATCTTCAAAAGCAGGCTGAGAAGAGCGTGTGAAGATTCGGCTGAAGATTGGTGAAGAGGGGTGATGGGGGTCTGTTCTGCATTTCTCGTCTGACGATGGTGTCTGCTTAGTTTGATGCCAAATTCTGTGCCTTGCCAATCCTCCGCCGCTACCCTATCATTATCACCACCACCACCACCGCCACCACTACAAACAGAAACAAGCGTTTATCTTGCTTTTGTCTTCTCAAGAAAACTTCTTTCAGGGCCCCTCCCTCCGTCATTCGACATTCGGATAGAAACACACACACACACACACACACACACACACACACACACACACACACACACACACACACACACACACACACACACACACACTGATCGTGCGCGCACATACTCATATATACCTACAAATACATATATATATATATATATACACACACACATGTATCAGAACGGGTGTGTAATATGTTCTTCTAGTCATCTACTTGTTTCAGTCATTTGACTGCGGCCATGCTGGAGCATCGCCTTGAAGGGTTTTTTTTTTTAGTCGAACAAATCGACACCAGAACTTATCTTTTTAAGCCTAGTACTTATTCTATCGGTCAATTTTGCCTGACACACTAACATCGGTTGTCAAGCCGGTGGCACGTGAAAAAACATTCGTGTGAGGTCATTGCCAGTGCCGCTGGACTGGCTCCTGTGCAGATGGCACGTAAGAAACACCATTTTGAGCTTGGCCATTGTCAGTACCCACTACATTCTCCGAGTGGTTGGCGTTAGGAAGGGCATCCAGCTGTAGAAACTCTGCCAAATCAGATTGGAGCCTGGTACAGCCTTCTGATTCGCCAGTCCTCAGTCAAATTGTCCAACCCATGCTAGAATGGAAGGCGGACGTTAAACGATGATGATGATGATATA
>NC_068994.1:6026020-6026510 GCF_001194135.2 Octopus bimaculoides | reverse complement strand
TATATATATATATATATATATATATATATATATATATATACACACACAATGAGTTCCGTTTCTGTCAACCAAATCCATTCACAAGGCGTTGGCCCAAGCCTATAGTAGAAGACACTTGCCCAAAATGACATGCAGTGGAACTGAACCCAGAACCATGTGATTGAGAAGCATGCTTCATACCACACAGTCACACTTGTGCCTAAAGCCACACCTGGTGATGGTATCACATATATATGTACACGTGTGTTTGCATATCCTTATCTTGACATCACGTGACAGTTGTACACAATTGTCAGTCATGTGAGGTGGCGGTCATTCATTTCCAGTTGTCTGTAAAAACATCCAGACCAGAGGAAATATTACCTTACTGAAGTTATCACCTGAAGAAAATCTGCCTCATTGAATTATGTCTGAGACCCATGTAAGTGTGGAAATGTGGATGTTAAAACAGTTATGTTGATATATATTGTAGAATATATATATATATATA
>NC_068994.1:6023965-6025685 GCF_001194135.2 Octopus bimaculoides | reverse complement strand
GTGGACAATTAATGCGCTAGAAATAGATCACATTTTGTGTCTATTAAGACCTAAAAGGTTCTCAACATGAAATATAGCAGCATACCAAAAACGTGAGCGGGCAAGACATTCAAAATCACCTAAAAAAATCATTATTAAACAGGAACCAGGTTTCGGATTTAACAAATTCTTACCATTTGTCTATTCCTCATCAGCCTGATTTGTAATGTAGCAGCAATTATCAGAATCGTATACATAGTTGCCCACCGCCATGGGTGCGCGTGCATATGGTTCTGCTAATTACAGCTTAATAGTAAAGTTATATGTAGAAGGTTGAAAAGGAACACACGAGTTGATATATATATATATGGAAAAAAAAGTCAAGGTAGAAAATGCTAAAATAATTTTATAAAAAACATTTCAGTATCGGTTTCAGCCATTGAGACTTTTTCAACTGTAAGTATGGAAAACAATTAAATTTTGGAAAAATTAAATGAAAAGTCTTTTAAAAGAATATTTGCATAGTATTCAAATACAAGGGGCATTTTCCTTGTTTCTGCCTGTCTCTGTCTCTCTTGTTTACTCTGGGGCAAGTGAAATTGAAATCGTAATTGAACCATACTCGATGACTGGCACCTGCACCAGTGGAGCACTAACAGCAGTCCGAGCGTGTTCATTGCCAGAGTAGCTGCCTAGCTTCTGTGCTAGTGGCCCGTAAATAGCACCATTTGAGCATAATCGTTACCAGCGTCGCCTTCTAGCACTTGTGCTGGTGGCACATTTAGAAAATCATTTGAGCGAGGTCGTTGCCAGTGCCGCTGTACTGGCTCCTGTGCAGGTGGCACGTAAAATACACCATTTTGAGCGTGGCCGTTGCTAGTACTGTGTGAATGGCCCTCGTGCCAGTGGCATGTAAAAGCACCCACTACACTCTCGGAGTGGTTGGCGTTAGGAAGGGCATCCAGCTGAAGAAACTCTGCTAGATCAGATTGGAGCTTGGTTCAGCCTTCTGGTTTCACCAGTCCTCAGTCAAATTGTCCAACCCATGCTAGCATGGAAAGCGGACGTTAAACGATGATGATGATAATATATTCATATTTTAAGTCTAATGCTTATTCTGTTGGCATTTTGTTTGCTGAGTTGTTAATTTACAGGGATGTAAACAAACCAACATCTGTTGTCAAGTGGTGGTGGTGGTGGTGGGGATACACACACAAATATACAATGGGATTCTTTCAGTTTCCATCTACCAAATCCACTCTCAAGGCTTTCGTTGGCGCAAGCCTATTGTAGAAGGTACTTGCCCAAGGTGCCACACAATGGGACTGAACCCAGAACCATATGGTTGTGAAGCAAACTTCTTACCACACAGCCATGCCTGGGCCCATGTCACATACATTTTGGCAATAATATTTTTTGTCTTACAGGAAAGAACCTTAATCACATTTCTGGATCACGTGTTATAGTTTCTGTAGAAATGCACTGAAATTGACATTTTCTGTCACATTTTTAGGGTTTAAGGGTTTTCCGATCCCATTTTGACCAATATGTATTTCATGACTCTCTCTTTACTACCTTATGTGTATTTGTATGTATTTACTTATGTATGTGCGTACCTATGTATGTATGTTTGTATGTATGTATGCATGATACAGTTCTATATTTAAGAGATGAGGAATTATGTACATTATTTACATTATTTACAGGCGTATGGCGTCGTGGTTAAGAATGCAGGCTACTA
>NC_068994.1:6021240-6021637 GCF_001194135.2 Octopus bimaculoides | reverse complement strand
CATCATCATCATCATTGCCACCACTCCCATCATCATTGCTGCCCCTCTTCCCCGTCGTCACCACTACTGCCACCACAGTCAACTAACATCATCATCATCATCATCATCATCATCATCATCATCATCATCATCACCATCATGTGGTCCTCCTTGGCGTTTGCCACCACTACCACCACCACTACTACTACCACCACCACTACTACTAACACCACTACTACTACCACCACCACTACTACTACCACCACTACTACTACCACCACCACCACCGTCTTCGTCATCATCATCATCATCGCCATAGTCACCGCTGTTACCCCCATCCCCCCCGCCGCCACCTCCACTGTCTCCGCCACTCCATTCCTTCACCATTAGGACCCATCACCGCCATCACAATCACAAT
>NC_068994.1:6016373-6019561 GCF_001194135.2 Octopus bimaculoides | reverse complement strand
TATATATGTTATATATATATATATATATATATATATATATGTATATATGGTTATGTTGTTGCTGTCATGTTCGCTAGATTGTGATTTCAATTCCTGGACCGGGTTGTGCGTTGTGATATTGTGGTCATGAGTGCAACACTGATTACTTGGGCATTTGTTCTTCCAGCAGTCAGGAAGCATGACCTGCTAGTCTCATTCCTCTTTCTACCTCAATATCCTGGATGAAATGCCACTAAGCATATTACCTGGTATGCTAACAATTCTGATACCTCTCCACCTTATACTTCACTTAATATTCATCATCATCATCATCGTTTAATGTCCACTTTCCATGCTGGCATGAATTGGACGATTTGACTGAGGACTGGCAAACTAGTTGGCTATACCAGGCTCCAATCTGATTTGGCGGAGTTTCTATAGCTGGATGCCCTTCCTAACGTCAACCACTCTGAGAGTGTAGTGGGTGCTTTTACGTGCCACTGGCAAGAAGGCCAGTCAGGCGATACTGGCAACGGCCACGCTCAAAATGGTGTATTTTACGTGTCACCTGCACAGGAGCCAGTCCAGTGGCACTGGCAACAACCTCGCTCGAATGTTTTTTCACATGCCACCGGCACAAGTGCCAGTAAGGCGATGCTGATCTCGCTCGAATGGTCTTTCATGTGCCACCGACACAAGTGCCAGCACAATAGGCACAAGACCTGAAACTTTGACAAGAGTGTCATTGATTGATACTTATTTTATCAACCCTGAAAGGACGAAAAAGAAAGCCGACCTCAGTGAAATTCCTGCTCAAGACATAAAGACGGAATAAATGCGACTAAGCATTTTACCTGGTGTATTAATGATTCTGCCAGCTCACCATCTTATACACTCAATATTAATCCATAGTTTTTGCCTCTCAGGTCATTCGAACTCTTGTTGTTCATATGCACTAAACAACACGCATTCACTGGTGCATGCTTGATTCATTTCTTTCTAGTTTTCACAGGTCCTCTGCATTTAGGGTCCAAATATTGCTACCTTCGTACACAGGCATCACACATTCTGCTTTTCAGTCTGAGAGAGAAACCTTTGTAATCAACAAAGATAACAACTACCTGAACTTTCTTACTTTGGCTATTATACTTTCAGATCATTCACCTCCACTGTTAATTAGATTAACTAGGCAGGTAACAAAAGCTCTCAACTGTTTTTAAGTAACCCTCTGAGCATTTGAAAGAAACTATTTTCTGTGTGCTTTTCATGGTTATTGCTCCTGCGCTTCTGCAACATGAAGGGCCTGCTTTCTCTGTCAGTTTGCCTGTTATTTCAATGCACCTCTTGTGTGTCCCTAGTTTACATTGGGTATAGAATTCCTATCTACTTCCCTTCTGTATATCGAACAAGGCCGCCGTTTCCCTGATAAGGTCAGGGTCCTATCTTATTTCCTACTTAACATCTTAGTCTCTGCTAAGTGAACTCTGAGTCTACTTAGTTACAGGTTTTTGGTTCCACATTTGGAATTTCCACTACAGGTTAAGCCAGCGTTTCTCAACCGAGGTTCCCCTGGAACCCTAGGTTTCCACAAAAGGTTCCTAGGGGTTCCACGAGAAAGAGTGAGATAAGCTAATGCTAATTTCATGATTGTAATATTACTATACATGCACAACATATTTGTTATTGTAATATTGTGATATATACATCATCCACTGCTCTAACCACTGGGCCATTGCACCTCCACTATGCATTATGACAGTAGCAGTTATATAATATAATTATATCCTTATCCAGCTAAACGATGTGACTTTAAGACCTCATTTTTACTTAGATAGATGAGTCTTCTCAAGCACAGTAAATCATCAATCATCTCAGTCTCTGAGTGGTTGGCGTCAGGAAGGGCATCCAGCTGTAGAAACTTTACCAGATCAGATTGGAGCCTGGTGTAGCCATCTGGTTTCACCAGTCCTCAGTCAAATTGTCCAACCCATGCCAGCATGGAAAGCAGACGTTAAACGATGATGACGATGATGATGATTCCTGTTGAAATACATTGGTTTCAATAAATTTTGCCAAAAAATGGAGGATTTAGTTAAATAACTTTATATTTTAGGCGTAGGAGTGGCTGTGTGGTAGGTAGCTTGCTTACCAACCACATGGTTCCGGGTTCAGTCCCACTGCGTGGCACCTTGGGCAAGTGTCTTCTACTATAGCCTCGGGCCGACCAAAGCCTTGTGAGTGGATTTAGTAGACGGAAACTGAAAGAAGCCTGTCGTATCTATATTTGTGTATATATATATGTATGTGTGTCTGTGTTTGTCCCCCCAACATCGCTTGACAACCGATGCTGGTGTGTTTACGTCCCCGTAATTTAGTGGTTCGGCAAAAAGAGACTGATAGAATAAGTACTAGGCTTACAAAGAATAAGTCCTGGGGTCGATTTACTCAACTAAAAGCGGTGCTCCAGCATGGCCACAGTCAAATGACTGAAACAAGTAAAAGAGTAAAACAGTTTTTTAAACTGGTGTTTGCAACATAAACCAACATGAAATTTTACTGGCATGTTTTAATTTATCTTAATTTAAAACAGGAAGTTTGCATCAAAGAATAAAGAGTGCTCCCAGGGGAGTTGGTATCAAGAGGCTTAATTCATTGGAATGGTAAGAATAACCAGAATGAATTTGGCCCTTTTGCAAACATGACATATTGGTTGTTGTCTTCTCAACTTAGGGAAATAGAAGCTTCCAGAATCACATTTTGTTTTAAAAATAAAATGAAATGTTCTGTTTTGTGTTCCATTGTATTTTTTACTAAATATCATTAGAATATTTTATGCAATTAAATGGAATTATGCATATATCATGCGTGTAATTGGATGTCCTTAATTTTGTGTCTGTGTGCATGTGTGTGTGTTTGTGTATATTATATGTGTGTGTAAATATATATATATATATATATATATATACATATATATATATATAAATGTATGTATAAATATTGTACATACCCATGTTTGTATGTATGTATCTGTTATGCTAATAACTAGTAATGTTATGTACTAATACATGCATACGTATATATCAACATATATATATGTGTGTATACATACATACATATATCTGTTTGTGTATGTCATGTATGTAATATATATATACTCTTTTACTCTTTTTACTCTTTTACTTGTTTCTGTCATTTGACTGCGGCCATGC
>NC_068994.1:6014886-6016273 GCF_001194135.2 Octopus bimaculoides | reverse complement strand
TGTGTGTGTGTGTGTATCATCATTTGATGTCCCTTTTTCCATCCTGACATAAGTTGGACAGTTTAACAAGACCAGACAAGCCAGAGGGTTCTGCCAAGATATATACATATATACATATATATATACACACACACACATATATATATACATATGCATATATATATATATAATATATATATTTGAAGAAAAGAAACAAAAATTCAATAGGTTATAGCAGTACGTACGTTTCGTACAAACTTCATATATTTGTGGGGTTGGGCCTTTGTGGGATTGGGTCTTTGTGGGGTTGGGCCTTTGTGGGGGTTGGTCCTTTGTGGGGGTTGGTCCTTTGTGGGGTTGGGCCTTTGTGGGGTCAGGTCATAACTCCTGGTTACCCCTCTGCTACCACCATATTCTGTGCTACTGTTTACTTTGCGACCCTCTTGGATATTTAAGGTACCCCATAACCAAGGTACCTTAGGTATTGTACCTTGGGTGTTGCACCCTGGGTGTTGTACCTAGTTCAGTGTAAGACACTTGTTGACTGCAGAATTAATTATGCTTTCTGAAATCCACTTTAAATCCTTTCTTATATGTACAAACGAGGTCTGATCAAAAAGTATCCGGACTGGTGCTATAAAAACAAAACCACAACACGTACCAATTTGGCATTTAATCTCCTTTGAAATATTCCACTGTCTGAAACCAGCCTTGTTTCCATTACTGGAACTCCCTTTTCGATATAATGCGCAGCTGTCTCGTTGCATTCTCTTGGAAATTATTCGATGGCTTGAAATCTCGTTCCTTTCAAGTGGGATTTGATTTTTGCATTAGTTTCGGGGTGTCAGAGCCATAAACCCATGGTTTGTCACCTGTTGTGACTGTTTCCAAGAAGTTTTGTCTTTCTCAACACAATCAAGGGGATCCTGCCCAGCTGGAGCCCGATCTCCTTTTGAGATGACAACACTCTTACATGCTTTGCTTCCAAGCACTGCCGTACACAACAGAAGTGAGCAAGAATGTTATGACTTAGTGTAATTGTATGACAGAGTTCAAGATTAACCTGTACCAAGTGGCTTCATTTTGTGTACTTTAGCTCTGTTATCATAACAACAGCCCTGATACTTTGTGATCAGACTTCATTTATATATATATATATATATATATATATATATATATATATCATCATCATCATCGTTTAACGTCTGCTTTCCATGCTAGCATAGGTTGGACGATTTAACTGAAGACTGGCAAACCAGATGGCTGCACCAGGCTCCAATCTGATCTGGCAGAGTTTCTACAGCTGGATGCCCTTCTTAATGCCAACCACTCCAAGAGTGTAGTGAGTGCTTTTACATGCCACTGGCATGAGGGCCAGTCAGGCGGTACTGGCAACGGCCACGCTCAA
>NC_068994.1:6013425-6014129 GCF_001194135.2 Octopus bimaculoides | reverse complement strand
AAGAGACCAATAGAATAAGTACGAGGCTTAAAAACAGCAAGTCCTGGGATCAAATTGTTCGACTAAAATAACCCTTTCAAGGCGGTGTTCCAGCATGGCCGCTGTCAAATGATTGAAACAAGTAAAAGAATATATATTCGTACATAATTCATCATATACGATGTATCTATTCTCGAGAATTATTTACCTGGGAAATTGGTGCCAGAGGAGAGAAGAATCTAATTCAGGTGCCAAATATTTTTTCGCTTTTCTGCCACTCCTCCATCACCCATGGCCTGAACTAATCATCGCCGGCAAGCTCGCGTTAAAGACCTCATGTACTTAAGCATTGCCAAAAGCGTACCAAAGAGAATTGGCTTTCTCTTCAGATCCAGGAAATGCTTCAACATAGAGCAGCTGTTGGCTAGATTTTTATTATTTGCAGTGAATTTCAGACACAGTAAGCATCAGACAAAAAGACTTGTTTGTGTTGGGATATTTATTTTTTTTATTCTTTAATTATTATTATTTTTTTTTTTTAACATGAGAATGTAAAATATCTTTTTACATTGTGTGTTCAAATTCTGCTGCTGCTGCTGCTGCTGTTGTTGTTGTTGTTGTTGTTGTTGTTGTTGTTGTTGTTGTTGTTGTTGCTGTTACTGAGGTTGTTTGTCTCTCCATTTCATTCTTCCAACGTTCGATAAAAATAAATGGCAGTTAAGCAC
>NC_068994.1:6011798-6013126 GCF_001194135.2 Octopus bimaculoides | reverse complement strand
ACCACCGCCGCCGCCACTACCACCATTAAGATAGTGAGCTGGCAGAACCGTTAGCACGCCAGGCAAAATGCTTAGAGTCATCTGTGTTCTGAGTTCAAATTCCATGGAGATTCACTTTGTATTACATTCTTTCAGGGTCATTGAGATAAGTAACAGTTGAGCCCCGGGGTTGATGTAAGTGGCTAATCCCCTCCCCTAAAATTTCAGGCCTTGTGCCTTTAGTATAAAGGATTATTATTATTATTATTATTATTATTACTATTACTATTACAATCTCATTGTCAAAAAGCACCATAAAATATTCATTTCCCTTTGCATCCAATGTGAGCATAAATTCATTTGAGCATAAATTCATTTGAGCATAAATTCATTTGAGCATAAATTCATTTGGTGAGGGCTGATTTTCTACAGCTGGATGCTCTCTCTGTCACTAACCCTCACCTGTCTGCTAAATGAGGTAATATTTCCCAATGACACTTTTTATTTCTCAGAATACTGGAAACGAACGACACCGCTTGCATGACGTGATGCTCATTCACAACCTCCACTGTATTACTGGTTGGTATTACCAGTGCACTACAACAAACTCCACTCCTTCCGGATCTTTCTGGTTGGTTTTGCTTTGTTTGGCAAACATTCTGAGTGAGATGTTGCCAACCACTGAGAGTGTGGCTGGGATTGGCATGATTACCATCCACACACATGCACACACACACACACACACACACACACACACACACACGTGCACACACACACACACACGTGCACACACATGTGCACACACATGTGCACACACACATGTGCACACACACATGTGCAAACACACACACACTTGCATGCTCGTACACATGTATGTATGTATTTATATTTGTAAATGCACGTGTGTGTGTGTGTGTGTGTGTGTGGCTGTGTGGTAAAAAGCTTGCTTCCCAACTACATAGTCCTGGGTTCAGTCCCACTGCATGGCACCATGGGCAAATCCTTTCTACTATAGTCTCGGGCTGATCAAAGCCTTGTGAATGGATTTGGTAGACTGAAAAGAAGCCCGTCACATATATGTATGTATGTATATATCTATGTGTGTGTGTCTTTGTGTCTGTGTTTGTTCCCTCGTCACCACTCAACAACCAGTGTTGGTGTGTTTACGTCCCCGTTACTTAGCAGTTCAGCAAAAGAAACCAATAGAGCAATACCAGGCTTTAAAAAACAAAAAGTACTAAGGTTGATACATTTGACTACAATTTCAAAGTGGTGCCCCAGCATGGCCACAGTCAAATGACTGAAACAAGTAAAAGATCAAAGATAAATGATTCATATATATATCATCA
>NC_068994.1:6008933-6011064 GCF_001194135.2 Octopus bimaculoides | reverse complement strand
ACTGGAAGCATGTACCATGTAAGATATTCCCTCCG
This sequence comes from Octopus bimaculoides, assembly GCF_001194135.2. Classification (NCBI taxonomy): domain Eukaryota; kingdom Metazoa; phylum Mollusca; class Cephalopoda; order Octopoda; family Octopodidae; genus Octopus; species Octopus bimaculoides. The sequence continues at coordinate 6,011,029 of NC_068994.1, read as the reverse complement.
CCTCACCCACCCCTCCGTTGCCTCCTGCTGAAGCATTGGCCTGGTGCCTAAACAAAAGAAATCATTATTAATGGCTGGTGTATCTAGCAGACTCTGGTATGCAGCATCGTCTTGGCAAACTGATTCTTCTTTGACCCAGTTTTGGTGCTTGGGTTAAATCTGTTTCACTTATGTGCATACGAGGTAGCAGTGAATGCTTTTAAGAAAAGCATGAACATCACAGCATCTGTTTTTTTTTTATCTTGTCTTAGTTGTTGGATTGTGGCCATGCTGGGGCACTGCCTCAAAGGGTGTTTTTGTCAAACAAATCAACCTCAGTACTTGCTTTTTTTTTCTTTTTTGTTAAATAAGTGTTTATTCTATCAGATACTTTTGCCAAACTGCTAAGTTATGAGGATGTAAACAAACCAACAGTGGTTGTCAAGTAGCAGAGAGACAAAGCACAAAACACAAACACACATACATACATATATATATTTGATGAGTTTCTTTCAGTTTCCATTTACCAAACCTACTGAGAAAGATTTGGTCAGCCTGAGGCTATAGTAAAAGACTCTTGCCCAGGGTGCCATGCTGTGGGACTGAACCTGGAATCATGTGGTTGGGAAGCAAAACAAACTGCTTACCACACAGCCATACTTGCGCATATGACATATTATCATTTTCTCAAAACAGACAATTGGGACCTGGTGCAGCTCTCTGGCTTGTCAGCTCCTATCAAACAACCCATGCCAGCATGGAAAACAGACATTAAGTTGTGCTGATGCAGGCATGGCTGTGTTGTTAGAAGCTTGCTTCCCAACCACATGGTTCTGGGTTCAATCCCACTGTGTGGCACATTGGGCAAGTGTCTTCTACAATAGCCTCGGGCTGACCAATGCCTTGTGAGTAGATTTGGTAGATGGAAATTGAAAGAAGCCTGTCGTATATATACATACATACATACATACATATATATATATATATATTTGTGTGTCTGTGTTTGTCACCCCCACCATCACTTGACAACTGATGTTGGTGTGTTTACATCCCTGTAATGTAAGTTAGTGGTTTGGCAAAAGAAACTGATAAAATAAGTACCGGGCTTACAAAGAATACGTCCTGGGGTTGATTACTTCGACTGAAGGCGGTGCTCCAGTATTGCTGGTTGTGACTGGTTTAAGAAGTTTGCTTTCCTGCATATCTTAATTAAAGTTTGAGATTTTCCATTAACATATGATCATTTTAGGCTGTCTGAAAGAATTCTGAATCTTTGATGTTAACATTACTTGTTATACTGATCTCTTCTTGTGAGGCTGAATGAAAAAGCCATGATCCGTAGATCCTACTGTCGTCTTAATCAGACTAAAACATAAGTAGAAAGTGTTTTTGTATTTAACTTTAGAATTCTAAATCTAGTTTTAAGTTACATCTCTGTAATAGTATATTTTCTCTCTCTTCATCTGAACCAAAGCATACTTTATCTAATTATGTATTTATTAATCAATCGATTATTAAGAATTGCCTCTGATTTAGAATAGGTTAAAGAAAAAAAAACTTGACTGTTAATGTTTTTTTTTGTTGTTGTTGTTAAGTTCTGTTGAACCATCTTTTTTTTTCTCAGTTTTTTATATATTTTTTTCTTCTTTTGCAGGTCTTTATGACTTTACAGAGGAGTTTTCTTGATGTGATACCAGACTAAAAAAGTGATTAATATTCTTCAAACATTTTTTCTTAAAAAAACAACAAAAAAAAGAAAGAAAGGAAGAAAGCAAAGGAAGATAAGTCAAAAAACAGACACCCCCAAATTGGTTGTAATGGATGTTGGCCGACTTTATTATTATTATTATTACTAGCTGACCCTGTGCCGTCAGAAATGACGGCTAATTGCAGTATTTTATGTATAAATAAGGTATACAATAATCACACATACACACATTCACATACTTCCCTTGTACATGCACATACATACACACATATACTCAAACAGAGTTGAAATGCTGTTTGATTTTTCTTTTCAGCATTGAATGTTCACCATCCCATTTCCATTGCACACACACACACACACACACACACACACACACACACCTCCCTTTTACATACACACACATACTCAC
>NC_068994.1:6007549-6008510 GCF_001194135.2 Octopus bimaculoides | reverse complement strand
GTGGTTGAATAATGATGAAGTTTTCTAATTGGTATTTGACACTGTGATGAAAGATATGACATTGTTAAAACAGTGTATCAAATGAAAGTGGAATCTTCCGATCCATCTCACCAATATTTAAGTTCTCATTTAAATATTTACTCTGTCTCAACAATATTTAAACGAAACTGTCTGCTTAATCTCACCAATATTTGAACGAAATCTGCTTACTTGCCAATATTTGAGTGAAGTTTACCGCTCAATCTCACCAATATTCAAGTGGAGTTTCCCACTCACTCTCAGCAGTATTTGAGTAGAATTTCCTGCTCAGCCTCACTGATATTTGAGTGGAGTTTCCAGCTCATTCTTACCAATATAAAAGTGGAATCTTCTGCTCCGTCTCCACAGCTCCATTTCCTCAGAATTATTAACTTAGTAGCTTCTGCTCTCTTTCTGTGGCCCCACACAAATATTGAAGTGGAATCTTCTTCTGCACTTGTGCAACGATTTTTCTTTGTCCCCTCAGAACCGAAGCATTTTTCACCCAATTATGTATTTATTAGCCAATCAACATTAAATTAAGGAAAAACAAATAAATAAAAATAGGAGAAAATGTATCGAAATTCTTTGAAGAATGAGTGTTTAGCGTTTCAACTGAAACCTCCTAAACCACCAAGTTGGAGAGATTTTGTGACAAACAATCAAAGAGTTCTTCCGACGCCGAGTAATTCGGGTGTGGTCAGTGGCGGAAGTGGTGTAGATGGGTTGGCTAACAGTGGCAGCTGTACTGTCGGAAGAGGAGATGTGTGTGGGAATATGGAAGAAGTGACCAATAGTACAGCTTGTGGGGGTGGTTGTGGTGGCGGTGGCGGTGGCAGTGGTGGTGGTGGTAGCCTTCACAATCAGTCGGTTCATTGTCCTGGCTGCCTTCATTTGCAAAATAGTTCGCTGGTAGCTTCACCTCACACAAAGCATCCACATC
>NC_068994.1:6005506-6007137 GCF_001194135.2 Octopus bimaculoides | reverse complement strand
ACAGCCGTTGCAGCCTTCTGAATTTGGTCATTTCTCTTCCACAAGTCCACACTGTCCAGCAGCGGCTTCAGAGAGACCGAAACATATTTTGCAGTGTACAAGCGACCACTCCTACTCCAATTCGTCCTCGCCGCGGCGCCTGCGAAGAGTGAGGGCGCCACCAAGAATCCATCGTACGCGCAGTCATGTGGTGATCAACGAAAAAGACTTGCCGGACGACACGCTAATGGTGTCTCTGGCCGAGGCTAAACTTGAAGAACTTCGACTTGGTGGTTACAGTAATGTGCAGGATGAACGTATTTATTTGGAAGAAAACTCGCGCCGCTGTTGGAACTGGCTGGACAGCATAAAGACTTGCGAACCGCTGGACGAGATAGTCTCTTCATCATCAGCAGTGGTCACAAATGTCGTGGAAGCATCTGCTGGTCTCGTTGACATTCAGGATGCAGATGTGTTGGCTTCAAAACCAGATGAGGGTCGGCCAAACAATATGAAGGCTGATGAGGATATTGATGTGCTGAGCTGTAGCGCAACAAACAGTAGTTTTAGCCATGGGAATGAGAGCGATGTCATAGCTGTGACAGACTCGGATGGTTCCAGTTTCATTGATGACATTGACAATGAGCATGGTCAGTTGTCAGACCGAAGCTCGAATGGTGAACATGCCGCGAGTTTCTGTGACACAGCGAGAGTGAGGAAACTTCCAGCTACCAAGAGAATTTCTTCGGGGTTAAAAAAATCACCAAGTGATAACTCAATGCTTCCAACTGCTCCGTCCAACATGGAATCAGATGCGGACAAACCTGGCGAGGGCTGCAGTACTGTGGCAGATGTTGTGGATCAAAAGAAACCCATGTTTGCGGCAACAGTAGAGGGCAGCAGATCTCCATCGAATGAAAACCTTTACAAGCTTCTTAATACAGACATGACAGAATCCTCTAACACAGTCAAATTAAAGACTCTAACAGGGAAACACAAAAGTAGAAATAATAAAGTGTGAGATGGTGTAATGAGAAGAGAGACTTTACATTGTCAGAGAAGCTGCACATTACATATCTTACATATACATACATACATATAATATACATACATATATACATAGATACATACATACATACATACACGTATATATACACATATATCTATATTCATACATACATGTATATATATATATCTATATATATATATATATATATATAATGTGTGTATGTATGTATGTATATATATATATATATGTATGTATCTAATGTGTGTGTATAAGTTAAAGTAATGTTACTTTAAATCAGTTTTAAGAATAACAACTGAGTTCATATACACACATGCACACAAGCGCACACACACATACACAGACACATGCACACACACGCACATACATGCACACACACGCACATACATGCACATATATATACACACACACACACACACGACATCAATCAGGTGACAAAATTGACCTAAACGTTTTATCAAAATGTGGTGAAAATGTCTCAAAATTGATTTCTGAACTTGGAATTTTGATAAAGAATTTTAATGAAAGTTTAAAAAAAAAAAAAATTTTTTTTTTTAATATTCTCAAGAGAAAACAATGTGATTTGGAATGTTTTGGTTAAAAAAATTGGTAAAAAGCATATTTT
>NC_068994.1:6004138-6005459 GCF_001194135.2 Octopus bimaculoides | reverse complement strand
TTGGGGTCATGCAAAAAGCACCCAGTACACACTGTAAAGTGGTTGGCATTATGAAGCTCGGCGAGCTGGCAGGATTATTAGCACACCAGTTGAAATGCTTAGCGGTATTTCATCTTCCTTTATATTTTGAATTCAAATTATGCCGAGGTTGACTTTACCTTTCATACTTTCGGGGTCGATTAAATAAGTACTAATTGCGCACTGGGGTCGATGTAATCGTCTTAATCCCTTTGTCTGTCCTTGTTTGTTCCCTCTATGTTTAGCCCCTTGTGGGCAATAATGAAATAATTATGAAGGGCATCCAGACGTAGAAACCATTCCAGCAATGGCATGGAGCATGATTCAGCCATGCATCTCACCAGATTCTATTAAACTGTCTAATCCATACCTGGCGGTCCATACAGGGCTTTTGGGGATTCACAGTAGTATTTTGGGGGTTAATGAAAAAATTTGGTTTAGATGTTTTTATTGCAAAAAAACCCAACTATGTTTCTTTGTTGAATACTTCACACAGTTCAACATGTCTTCAGTCAGGGAGACATTCTTTTATTCATTTACTTGTTCCAGTCATTAGTTAACCCTTTCAATACCTGCTGGCCTGAGAATGCATATGTTTCTATTTGTACAAACTTACAGTTTTAAAGTAATCGAAATTAAAACCTTCTTTTCAAATTCCATGTTAATTTATGTTCCAAAACCCAGATTAACAACAACTGAGTTTGTTTTACTAAATTGCTCATTATTTTCTAAATTAAATGAAACAAAAGTTGTGTATTTTGATAGAAAGGTAATAAGAAAAGGATTAAAATGATCGAAATTTAAACATTCCATTCAACTTTCATGTTCATGTTCCAAAACCCAATCTAAATTAATTGAAACAAACATGGTATATACTTCAACAGAAATATGGTAACCAAAAGGTTAAACTATTATTTATTTTCATGATTCTGTCCGTTTCGCTTTTCTTTTTGCAGCTGGGGTTAGATGCTTGGACATTAATTAGTGTACCTAAAAAACTAGATAATTGTATTTATTGCTTTTATATTGCATTTTGTGAACAGGAACATTGTTGACAGTGGTAGTATAAGGAAGGCCTCCTCTGTGTGGTGTTACTAGTGAAGGTTTGATGTGCTGTTGAAGGGCCTGGTTAGGGCTGGTGGTGGTGAGGTCGTGGTGATGTGAGGTGGTAATGTAATTAAGGTATGGTGATGGCTACAGCCATCAAAAGGGATGAGGTTGATGGTGGTGGTGGTGGTGGTGGAAAGAGAAACATTAAAATTTATTAATGAAACCTGACTAATATATGCACTTTCTCTCTGTT
>NC_068994.1:6002343-6002971 GCF_001194135.2 Octopus bimaculoides | reverse complement strand
ATATATATATATATATATATATATATGTATATATATATATATGTATGCATATATAAATTGTAAATGTAAAAATAAAAACAAAATGTATGTATGTATATATATGCATATATATATATATATATATATGTATGTATATATATATATGTATGCATGTATATATGTGCGTGTATATTATATATATATATATATATAGCTGTATGTGTGCATGTGTCTATGTATGCGTGTGTATTTATAAATATATATACATATGTATATATATGTATGTATGTATATATATATATATGTATGCATTTATATATATGTATGTGTATGTGTATATATATATATATATATATATATAATTGTATGTATATGTGCATGAGTGTGTGTGTGTGTGTGTGTTTATATGTGTATGTGCATATGATTGTAATGTAGTATACGCATAAATATACAAGGGTCTATATGTATAAGGGATATGGCCCCACATTCACCTCTACCCCTCCACCCTTACATCTGCAGTCTTCCCTGCGTCTCCTTTCCTCTTCTCTGAAACACCTCAAGCCATCTCTTGGTATCCTTGCCCTCCCCCTCAGTAAACTTCCACCTCCACCCCACACTACAATCTAGATGAATACTCCACCAACATCAC
>NC_068994.1:5999844-6001469 GCF_001194135.2 Octopus bimaculoides | reverse complement strand
CTCATTTTAAAAATCATCTCTGGGTAATCGTTGAGAGGATGTTGATGTTGCCTTGGCAGAGGATTGCGCTCTCTGAGTGCTCTTCTTTGCATTGTTTTGTAGCTTCAAGATTTCAATGTTGTGTTTGCATATTTTTAGAACGTTGTTGTAGGGTTCGTTTGAAAGGTTGGATCTGGTCAGGTTTTAACATAACACATGTAAAATATTTGGACAAGATATTCTTTTATTCTTTTACTTGATTCAGTCATTTGACTGTGGCCATGCTGGAGCACTGCCTTTAGTCAAGCAAATCAGCCCCAGGACTTATTCTTTGTAAGCCTCGAACTTATTCTATTAGTCTCCTTCACCAAACTGCTAAGTTACGGGGATATAAACACATGAACATTGGTTGTCAAGCGATGTTAGGAGGGACAAACACATACACTTTCAGTTTCCGTCTACCAAACCCACTCACAAGGCTTTGGTCAGCCTGAGGCTATAGTAGAAGGCACTTGCCCAAGGTACCATGCAGTGGGACTGAACCCGGAACCATGTGGTTGGTAAGCAAGCTAATTATCACACAGCCACTCCTGGACAGATTAAATGCGAAAGTGTGAATATATCTACAACCACATTGTCTAACTTGCTCTGCCTTCCTTTATTTCAGTATAGCGAGATTTAGCTTCTATTTCTTGATATCAAGGGGTTCCTTGAAGGTCGCTTTACAAGCTTTTATTGACTTTAAGGTCGAGGGGGTTTAGTAGGTAGTATTGATCCTCAGTATTTCATTGGCACTTCTTATTTGTCTGGTCCCCAGAACGGTACAACGTAAAGTCAGTTCCTTAGTGAGGTTTGAACTTGCGAACAACGTACATAACAAGTAATGTCATAGCAACTAAATAGGAAACCAGGCAATAAGCAAAGACATTTTGTGTCCCACCATCGTCACCACCACCACCACCACCACACCTCCCACCTCCCCTGGACAGGACAGACACTCCACTCCACCCATCGTCTCTGCCATCCACTGCTATAATAATGATAATAATAATAATAATAGTAGTAGTAGTAGTAGTAACAACAGCAACAACAACAACAACAACAACAATAATAATAATAATAATAATAATAATAATAACAACACAACAACAATAATAACAATACTACTACTACTACTACTACTGCTGCTGCTGCTACTACTACTACTACTAATAATAATGGTGGTAGAATAAATAAGTAAAACTAAATATGCTTGATGGAACAAAAGCTTCCCTTATCTTTAAATGGCAGCAGAAACCAGGATGTTGGTAGCTTCTGCTCAACCCCCTTCCTCCTCCTTCACCCCACCACCAGCAACCATATGTTCCGTCGTCGTCATTGTCATCACAGGCGTCGGTTGCCATCATCGTCATCATCTCATCATCGTTGTCATTACTACTGTCCTCACCACCACCACCACCATCATCACCACCGCAGCCGCCGCCGCCGCACCATCATCATCATTGCTGCGGTTGCTGCTGCAGCTACTACTACTACTACTACTACTACTACTACTACTACTACTACTACCACCAGCACCACCACCATTACTACTATTACTACTACTACTACTACTACTACCACCATCACCACCACTACTACCACCA
>NC_068994.1:5998692-5999814 GCF_001194135.2 Octopus bimaculoides | reverse complement strand
TACTACTACAAGTATTACTGCTACCGCCACCACTATCACCATCGTCGTCGTCATCGTCATCATCATCATCATCATCGTTGTTGTCATTACCACCACCACCACCACCACCACCACCATCGTCACTCCTGTTTCTTTAATATCTCTGTTATTAACATTATCCTCTCCTCTTCTTTCTCTCCCTCCCTCCCCACCACCACCACTCCTGCTTCCCCCACACTTCTGCTATAAGCCTGACACCACTGCCAAACAACCACAGCAACACCAACAACAACAACAACAACAACAAGGCCAAAGAGAGTACCACCACCCAAATATTGCTGCTGTTGTCTCCATCACATACCCAGTTATTACCACCACCACCGTTTCTACCACTGTTGCCACCACCACCACCACCGCTGCCGCCTTAGCCTCCGCCAACACCACCACTATCATCAGGAAGAGGAACTCATTCTGGTCTCTCAAACTGCTAGAAATACTAACCAAATCTACCTCAAATCATATCCTAGCGTCTCAGATAATTGGATATTAAAAGGTGTGACGGTCACGAGTGGACTGTCTTTAATCACAAGGGTCTGCTCAATCAAGAATAACCTAGGGCTAAAACAACAACAACAACACTTCTACCACCACAGTTCCTACCCCTAATAACTACCCCTAATATAGCTAATGAAGAAGTCACTATGTGGTTGCCCAACCAGCTAGAAATAGCAGCTAAGATCACCTGACTGCAGTGATTCCTTTATTCTTTTACATGTTTTAGCCATTTGGCTGCGGCCATGCTGGAGCACCGCCTTTAGTCGAACAAATCGACCCCAGGACTTATTCTTTGTAAGCCTAGTCCTTATTTTATCGGTCTCTTGCTGAATCGTTAAGTTACAGGGACGTAAACACACCAGCATCGGTTGTCAAGCGATGGTGGGGAGACAAGCATACACACACACACACACACATATATACGACGAGCTTCTTTCAGTTTCCATCTACCAAATCCACTCACAAGGCTTTGATCGGCCCGAGGCTATAGTAGAAGACACTTGCCCAAGGTGCCACGCAGTGGGACTGAACCCGCAACCATGTGGCTGGTAAGCAAGCTACTTACCACACAACCACTCCTGCGCTGGT
>NC_068994.1:5997482-5997889 GCF_001194135.2 Octopus bimaculoides | reverse complement strand
ACCACCACCACCACCACCACCACCACCACCGTCACCTCAATAACAAAAGACAAGATATTTAACTTCTAATTGTTTGTTCCTTCTCATTATCTTTAATGGCTTCCTTGGTATATATGGATGCATGTATGTATGTATGTATGTATGTATGTATGTATGTATGTATGCATGTATGTATGTTTGTATATATGTATGTATGTATGTATGTTTGTATATATGTATGTATGTATGTATGTATGCATGTATGTATGTATATTTGTATATGTGTATGTGTGTATGTATATATGTGTGTATGTAATGTACATATGTAAGTGTGTGGGTGTGTGAGTGTATATGTGTGTGTAGTTCTATTTTTCTACCAGTCTGATAATGTCCTTGTATACATACACACATATACATATACATGCATA
>NC_068994.1:5992846-5996684 GCF_001194135.2 Octopus bimaculoides | reverse complement strand
AAAAAAAAAAAAAAAATAATAATGACCATCAGTCAATAATTTATTTCTGTATCAATTAAATCTGTTAAGTTACAAGAAAATATATTTGAATGACCACTGGTCAGTGGTTTATTGCGAATCCACTATTTTTTTAAGCTACAGGAAAATATATTTGTACAGCCACCGCTTGCTGGTTTATTATGACTGTGCTAGTTTTTGTTAAGTTACAAGAAAATATTTCTGGTTGACCAGGGGTCACTTGGATCACAAATTACTCCAGACCAAACCCTTCGGCATTCTCTATAGCGGTCAGCAGTTTCATTTTCATCATCTTCTTACTTTTATATGATGGTAGCACCAACTGGTTGAAGCATGTATGCGACATTGGCAATCTGTAAAACAAAGCATTTGGGATTAGATGGGGGCTTAAATGATTTAGAGATGAATTTTAGGGGATTTACCTGAAAGATATTAGGGGTTACTCTTTACTCCCTTTTTTTTTTTTTACTCTTTTACTTGTTTCAGTCATTTCACTGTGGCCATGCTGGAGCACCGCCTTTAGTCGAGCAAATCGACCCCAGGACTTATTCTTTGGAAGCCTAGTATTTATTCTATCGGTCTCTTTTTGCCGAACTGCTAAGTTACAGGGACGTAAACACACCAGCATCGGTTGTCAAGCGATATTGGGGGGACAAACACAGACACACAAACACACACATATATATACATATGCATATATACGACGAGTTTCTTTCAGTTTCCATCTACCAAATCCACTCACAAGGCTTTGGTCAGCCCGAGGCTATAGTAGAAGACACTCGCCCAAGTTGCCACGCAGTGGGACTGAACCTGGAACCATGCAGTTCGTAAGCAAGTTACTTACCACACAATCACTCTTTGTATATAGGTGCAGGCGTAGTTGTGTGGTAAGCAGGCAGCGAGCTGGCAGAAATGTTAGCATGCCGGGCAAAATGCTTTGCGGTATTTCGTCTGCCACTACGTTCTGAGCTCAAATTCCGCTGAGGTTGACTTTGCCTTTCATGCTCTCTGGGTCAATTGAATAAGTACCAGTTACGCACTGGGGTCGATATAATCGACTTAATCCGTTTGTCTGTCCTTGTCTGTCCCCTTTGTGTGTAGCCCCTTGTGAGCAGTAAAGAAATAAGAAACTTGCTTCCCAACCACATGGTTCCAGGTTCAGTCTCACTGCATGGCACCTTGGGCAAGTGTCTTCTACTATAGCCTTGGGCTCATCAAAGTCTTGTGAGTGGATTTGGAAGACAGAAACTGAAAGAAGCCCGTTGTATATAAGTGTGTGTATATACATATATATATATATATATATATGTTAGAAGAAGTAAGGTACTCAGAGATCTGGATGGTTGTACATTTACAGATTTTTAAAAATAATATGTCAATTGAGTGAGCATCTATTTACTATATAAAATATTTAGACTGGAAATGGCTGGCATAAATGCTAAAGGGTCAAAACTTCTGCCAAGACTTAACCATGAAGATAGTGTCTCAGGCATGTTTTGTATAGCAACTTGTATTCTATTCAAGAATACAGTCCATCATTGAGAACACAGTTCCATAGGACCCAGTTCAGCTCTGTCTCATCAAACCTTTTATCAAAGACATTCTTGCTGAGATGAATGTATTCTTCATTATTTAAGATGCTAGATGTGATTTAACAGAGTTTTAGCTATTTCTAGCCATTCACTCATCCCAGAAGAGGCTCTCTCATTGACTTAAAACTCCCCCCACATTATTAGCTGGTATTCTTCAGTCACCCTACTTACAGTGTTTGGTCTTCTACTCTTGTAATTTTAAATGTCATATCAGACATGCCGCCGATTGGTACTCGGTCGCTTCCTGTGGTAAAGAGAAGCAATTTCTTCTGTAATTCTGTGGGGAACTTGTAAACCACATCCCAGAAATACCTGTAAGACGAACAAAATGGGTTTTATTTAAATGGCTTCTCTATAAGCTGATTATCACAAGTTTGTATACATGTGTGTGTGTGTGTTCATGCTAATACTGAGCAGTGAGTACAAGTGCTCAGAGGATATCTGCATCACTTGATGAATCCCTGAGAAACATTCATACATGAAGTAATTTTGCAACTTACTTGACTGTGACGTCTGCTGCATTATATCCATCATAGGTAGCTACCTGTCTCAGTTCTCTCATATTCAGCGTTGGGGATCCACACACCAACATTTCAACCTCTTCGGGTCTCAACATCTGCAGGTAAATAAATTATCTTTGTAAGAATGCATGTCTATAGGTAGTGGAAGGTGACATGAAACAGAGGAGATAGAGAGAACTAATTAAAACTTTAAACTTTAATTGAGGCTAAATTTAGCTGATGTAGCGAGCTAACAAATATTTAATTAATCATAGTTATTCATGTAATTCAAACAAATTTCATTAGCTATAATGATGATTTGTGTCAGGAAATAGTAAGGGAGATAACTTAGAAATCTGAAGCGATTAGAATCGAATGAAGGCAATGTAAAAGGGAGTTAATCTGATCTGTGTATAGTGATAATGGTAGACATGTTTCAACCTTATTTGGCCTCTTCACTGTAGCCTAACATTATTCGTACTAGAGAGACATTTGATTTGATTGACTGAGAACAAATAAAATTTGAGTGAAATACGTTTATGAGAAAATTTCCCAGGGAGGCCTTTTGCATGAAGAATATATAGTTAAGTGTGGACTAACATGACTATTGTACAACCTCCCACCCCAAAAACGTGATGCTTAATTAATTAAAATTAACTTGTAATGAAGAGTAAAAGTCTTTATTCAATCAGTGAGATGATCAATTGATCAATAAATGAAATAAGTACCAGTGAAACACTGGGGCCGATGTAGTCAACAATCCCCCTCCACCCAAATTTCAGGCATTGTGCCTATAGTAGAAAGGATTATCCTTATTATTATTATTATTATTATTATTATTAGTATTATTATGCTTAGCTGTATTTCGTCTGTCACTACATTCTGAGTTCAAATGTTGCCAAGGTGGACTTTACCTTTCATCCTTAATAAAATAAATACCAGTTGAGCACTGGGGTCAATATACCAAAATTTGAAACCAATATCCACATACCCTAACAATGAGTCCTGCATCCCATCAATATCGATGCTCCAACAATATCCTCATACCCCAATAACGATCTCTGATCCCTAACACTGCCCCTGTACTTAGAGTACGAGGCCCCTACTCCAACAATACCTTTATTTCTGAGTAATGAGCCCTTTTACACGTACCAAAAGTCCCTGTACTACAACAGAGTTTTTGTACTCCCAGGGGCTATCAAGCATGCGATGAAACCCTTTATTTGTGGTTGTTGATCCCCTGCCCACGAGTGCCCTCGTCAAATATAGAAGGGGTTACTTACAATGAGGGCGTTGGATGCACAGACACTGTGGAAGCCAAAGTAGAACTCTTTAAACACCTTATAGACGGACTTGTTGAGGATCCAGTCTACGTAGAGTTGGACGTAACCTGTGGAGAGGTGGAGAGAGGGTTAAATGAAGAGTGTGTGGATGGGAGAGAGAGAGAAAGACAAAGAGAGACAGAGAGAAGAAGAGGGAGAAAGGAAGTAAGAGAGGGGGAGAGAAAGGGAGAGTGACAGAGAAAGAGATAGAGAGAAGAGTGAAAGAAAGGGAGTAAAAGAGGGGGAGAGAAAAGGAGAGTGACAGATATATATATATATATATATATATATATATATATAAACAATATATGAGTATATGCATATATATATACATGTATATACATACCTTCATCTACATGTACATATAGATACATATCTGGGTACATGACGTTGCAAAAGAACATGG
>NC_068994.1:5987138-5988700 GCF_001194135.2 Octopus bimaculoides | reverse complement strand
ATAAATAAAATATAAAAGATAAAAAATAGTATATATATAAAATTAAAATTAAAATTATTCATATATACATATTTACAGACATTCACACACATATACACACCCATACATATATATATATATACATATTTACAGACATTTTGTTGGATGGTCGTTGACTGTTCAGGAGTTCATCCGCCCTTTGACAGGTCTTATTTTTCGTCCTGCAGGGTGACCAACAACACCCTCCTCACCAAGCAAGCCTGGTGGGGTTGCCAGTTTAGTCGCCGACGACCCGACCATGCAACAGGTTGTACTGGATTACATGTTACCAGTAGCACTGAAGAGCGACCTTCATAATATATATATATATATAGATAGATAGAGAGAGAGAGTATATGAGAGAGTGTATGTGTGTGTGTGTATGTGTGTGTGTGTATCTGGAAACAAAAAAACAGCACCCCACCACTTCCCTCTTGTGCTTACTTACTGTGGCGATTGCTGTTGGTTACAGGAATATTTTCTCCATTGGGCTTCAACGAATATGTTTTTAAGCAGCCCAGTTCTGTGTGAGAAATCTGAAATATAGCTTATAGAATATAGTGTTACTGTTTGTAACACAGTGAGCATTGACAATCGAATTAGATAGATCTTCTATAATACTAACTGCATTACGTATGTTAACACTACCTTAACTTTAATTTTTTTTTTATACAGATGGGGTCCCTGAGTAATAAATTTTAGTGATTTTAAAAACTGAAAGCGAAATGGATTAAACAGAACGGGTGGAGACGCATGAGATGGAGGGTCCCTGAAGAGGTCGCAGGACGTGTAACGAAAGATTTTAGACAAAGGACAATGAAATAAGAAGAATAACAAATCTGAAATGAAGAACAAATATATACAGTGCGTGTGTTTATTTTCTCCCCCACCCCAAAAAATAATTGTCCCGAAATATAACAATATCTATTGCAGCAGACGATTTCACATCAGGGATCTTGCAAAACCAACACAAAAAAAAAAAAAAAAAAAAGAAAGCGATAGTGGAATGAGGGAAGAATGCCTATTAGAGTTATTTCCCTTCATTAAAATATTTTCAAGGTAGATAACTTTTTTCACCTCATCTCAATCATTACTTTTATTTTGTCAATCCAGAAAGGTTAATTTGACTTCAGTGGTATTTGAACACAGAGTGCAGAGATCTGGTGCAAATATACGTGGGTATTTAATCCTACATTCTAACGACCGCATGCTTAATGCTATGTAGCCTGGTGCCCACAATAAGCAATATGTGTTGACCAGTTGTGTTGCTTTCGATTACTAACACTCAGGAAGATAAAGTACCTTGGTCACATCGTAAAAAGCACCAGTGTACAAAAACTGTGACTAGAAGGAAATTTTTGTTGGCACTCCGTCGCTTACGACGTCGAGGGTTCCAGTTGATCCGATCAACGCAACAGCCTGCTCGTGAAATTAACGTGCAAGTGGCTGAGTACTCCACAGACACATGTACAGTGGCCATTTGTGGTGGTGGTTGTGGTGGTGGTTGTGGTGGTGGTTGTGGTGGTGGTGGCTGTGGTGGTTGT
>NC_068994.1:5984756-5986835 GCF_001194135.2 Octopus bimaculoides | reverse complement strand
GGTGGTGGTGGTTGTGGTGGATGTGGTGGTTGTGGTGGTGGTGGTTGTGGTGGTGGTGGCTGTGGTGGTTGTGGTGGTGGTGTTAAACAAGAGTCTATGACCTTTGAGCTGAAATACAGGTGTAACACACCTTTATGTAATACACCCACCTGAAATGTTAGTCCGAAATCTTCTTCGACGTTTCCTTCATAGTCAAGGAGTTCCTGGAGACCCTTAGACAGATCCTTTGTTGAAGGAGAGAGAAGAAAGAAAAGGGGGACATGTTATTGATATTCATACAACAATGGAAGGGGGAGAGGAGAGGAAATTATTAATGATGGGGATTAATTAGGCCATCTCCGTTAATTAGGCACAAATTGTCTGGGATGTGAGGGAGTTAAAGGCAATGGGAGTAAGTTAGAAATGAAGTGTATGATGATGATGATGATGATGATGATGATGACGATGACGACGATGATGATGATGGTGATGCTGCTGCAGCTGATGGTGAGGAGGAGGGGGGACGACGATGCCGATGCTGATGACAAAAATGATGATTGTGATGATGGTGATGGTTGTGGTCATTTTGGTGAGGATAATAATGATTATGGTGATGATGATGGTGATGGAAGTAGTGGTGTTTATGGTGGTGGTGGGGGTGGTGATGATGATGAAGATGAAGACGAGGATGAAGATGATGAGGAGGACGAGGAGAAGGAGGAAGCTGATGACAATGATGATGAATAAGGATGGTGATGATGATGATGATGATGATGGTGATGGAAGTAGTGGTGTTTACTGTGGTGGTGGTGGTGGTGATGATGATGATGAAGATGAAAATGAGGAGAAGGAGGAAGATGATGATGATGACGATGATGATGGTGATGACAATGACAATGACGATGATGATTATCCTGCTGATGACGATGACTATGATGATGATGAAGATGAAGGATGTACTCACATGCTGCACTAGCTTGAGATCACTGAGTGTAAGGGGTGCCACCCCAACTGTGGCCTTGTCGTTCATGTATGGTACAACAGCAGGACTAAGTAACTTGTGGTAGCAACAGGGTGGGAAACGGATGTCTAACATGATGCTGTTGTAGACAGCAAGTCCCATCAGCTGGAAGGTGGAACACTGAGTAAAGGAGATATATATATATACATATCTATATACATACATATTTATATATGTATATATATATACATTATCAAAATCAAATCAAATTACAATCAAATGGAAATTGTAGCTGTGACCTCCGTGCTGGTGGCACGTAAAAAGTATCATTCGATCGTGGTCGATGCCAGCTCCCCTGGCCCCTGTGCCGGTGGCACGTAAAAAGCACCATCCAATTGTGGTCGATATCAGCTCTCCTGGCCCCTGTGCCAGTGGCACGTAAAAAGCACCCACTACACTCTCAGAGTGGTTGGCGTTAGGAAGGGCATCCAGCTGTAGAAACACTGCCAGATCAGATTGAGGCTTGGTGCAGCCTCCAGGCTTCCCAGACCCCAGTCGAACCGTCCAACCCATGCCAGCATGGAAAACGGACGTTAAACGATGATGGTGATAATGATGAGGATGATGATGATGATTTCCCAGACTTTCACTGACTTGATCTCGTTAAATTACATTCCAATTTAACACTTTAACCGCCACATGTGCCACTAGAGGTTCATTGCAATCTTCACACAATTACCATATGCACCAATGGCAAAGTTGACCTCGGCGGAATTTGAACTCAGAACGTAAAGACAGACGAAATACTTCTAAGCATTTCGCCCCGTGTGCTAACGTTTCTTATTTCTTTATTGCCCACAAGGGGCTAAACAGAGAGGGGACAAACAAGGACAGACAGGGGGATTAAGTCGATTACGTCGACCCCAGTGCCAAACTGGCACTTAATTTATCGACCCCAAAAGGATGAAAGGCAAAGTCGACCTCGGCAGAATTTGAACTCAGAACGTAGCAGCAGACAAAATACCGCTAAGCATTTCGCCCGGCGTGCTAACGTTTCTGTCAGCTTGCCTCCTTAGGGTCTACAAATATTACAAGATTGTTGAATCAGGTAAAGGATACAACTCCGACAAGATGGAACT
>NC_068994.1:5981896-5984644 GCF_001194135.2 Octopus bimaculoides | reverse complement strand
TAAGCCTTTAATGAATTTATTAACAAAAATTAAATTTATATTAATTAATGAAAATCAAATAAAAAAATAATACTGACTTTCAGACATTAATTTTGTGTGAATTCAATAAAAGAATCAAGTTTAATTTTGTATCTATGTGAATTTAATTAAAATTTTATTTTCGTTTTCTCTGTATTGAATTTAGATATCTTCACAAAAAAAATGTCTAATTAATTTACTTTTGCTTTTTTTTTCTTCTTTTTTTTTCAATTTGGTTTTAATTTATGGGAAATTTTTCCATTTTTTTTTTAAATTTAAAATTTCAAACTGACAGAAAACAACAATTCCACCACCACCACCACCATCACAGCAGTTGTTGCTGCCCCCTCTATATCAGTCTCCAGCCCCCTTCATTTCAGTCTTCAACATCGTGAGTTCAGTCTCTATGACAAAGACTTACCATAATCAGGATGAAAGATCCGTCGTATTAACAAGAGGAACCATTCCTTGGTCAAGCCACCCATATCCAGTCCTGGTTCACCAGTGAATGTCACTTTTAGCTTCTTCTTCAGGTCTTTCTGTTTATTGGCAATCTACAGGAGAAATGGTAA
Source organism: Octopus bimaculoides (assembly GCF_001194135.2). Lineage (NCBI taxonomy): Eukaryota > Metazoa > Mollusca > Cephalopoda > Octopoda > Octopodidae > Octopus > Octopus bimaculoides. The sequence goes on along the minus strand of NC_068994.1, from coordinate 5,984,054 downwards.
GAGGCAGAAAATCAGAAAGGGACAGAAGAAGACAGCAACGTTGGTGAAAAGAGAGAAAGATAGAGAATGGTTCAAGAATGGTAATAGGTGTAGGCATAGCTGTGTGGTGGAGTAGTTTGCTTTGCAACTATATGGTTTTGAGTTCAGTCTCACAGCATGGCACCTTGAGAAATTATCTTTTACTGTAGGCTGGGACTACAGTAATTGACTTTCACCTTCCTCCCAAATTGCTGGCCTTGTGGCAAATTTTGAAACCTTCATTCTTTTTTTTTTCTTATTTGTTTCGGTCATTTGACTGTGGCCATGCTGGAGCACCGCCTTTAGTCGAACAAATCGAACCCAGGACTTATATTTTGTAAGCCTAGTACTTATTCTATTAGTCTCTTTTTGCCAAACTGCTAAGTTTCAGGGATGTAAACACACCAACACCGGTTGTCAAGTGATAGTGGCAGGGACAAACACAGATACACAAATGCATACACATACACACACCACACACAAACACACACACACACACATACACACAGACACACAATGGGCTTCTTTCAGTTTCCGTCTACCAGATCCACTTAAAAGGCTTTGGTCAGCCCAAGGCTAAAGTAGAAGACACTACTTACCACACACCCATTATCATTATCATTATTATTATTATTATTATTATTATTATTATTATCATTTTAAAAAATAGATTGCTTTTTATTTGTTTTACTGACCTCGTTTAGTGAATCTGACACAAGATATGATCGTCGCACATGGAGGTTGAGAAATAACATACCAATATCAGGAAGTTGTCGTTTCTGAACTTTATCAACCAAACTTCGCTGGAGAGAAACGGAGAAATTTTTAAGAAAGGAATTATAAATGTATTCAGATAATATCATTGAATGGAAAGTCGAAAGGCATTCCATCCTTGACCATTTCATTTAATTTTTTGATGTAGCACAATTAGGACAATATTAATCAATGCATTCTTTCTTTAACCCCTTTGATGCCAACCCATCTGAGACTGACCCTGGTTCTTGTAATACTTGTAATGAGTTAATTATAATAATTCATAATCTCCATACTCACCCTAGCCATGACAATCATCTGTTGCTCTGAGTCTCGTTGTAGAATGGTTCTTTTGGCACTGATGCTCAGAATGAAGGGATACTGGCAGAAAGAGAACCTAGATGGAATACACACACACAGAGACACATACATATATATATAGATATAGACATTTATAGATTTATATACATATTTATAATCCTATCTCCAGACTATAAATGTGCACACACACACACACACACACACACACACACACACACACACACACACACATATATATATACACACATATACATACATACATATATCTATCTATCTATCTATCTATCTATATACATATATATATATAAAAATGGAATGAAAACGCAATAGAGGATAATAAAACATCCAGACATATAGATGATACAAAGGTGTACAGGAGAAACAACAATTAGAGGGACAGGAAAAAAAGGATGGGTGATTCGTGGCCTTCTTTCGTCAGTCAAGTTACCAGATTTCCTTACAGTTTTGGGCAGTTACACTTGAGACTGTTCGATCTGGTTGTTCCCCCCAAAAAGTGTAAGCTAAGAGCATTAGATTTTTTTGTAAGAAAGCTAGCGAATGTGTATGACAACAAAGACAAAAAATGGAGAGTATGGTACACAATTACAAATGCAAACAACAAGAAAATAGCAACAAGTGTCTTTTGACTGAGGACGAATCAAATCGAGCTGGTGTGTATAAAGTAAAAGCCTTAAGGCAGGAACATAGAAGATGGACATAAGAGGTGTCGGCAGTCAGCAGTCAGGCCGAGAAAGAAAGATCATGGTTGGTCGAACACCGGTCATGTAGAAGGAGGAGAGAGGTGTAGGGGGCAGCGGGATTGAAGGATTAGAAAACAATCAGAGACAAAGGAAAAGGTACAGGGGAGATAAACAAGGAGGAATATCCATCTATTTTATCCATCTCCTATTTTATTAATACCGTTACGCTCAACCACCATTACAAAGTTCCTGCAATAAATCTAAGGATAACAACAGGTAATGGAAACTGTGCCAGTTTATACATTTTCTACAATTTCTCCATTATATATATATATATATATATATATATATATATATATATATAT
>NC_068994.1:5980070-5981032 GCF_001194135.2 Octopus bimaculoides | reverse complement strand
ATAATAATAATAATAATGATAATAATAATAATAATAATAATAATAATAATAATAATGATAATAATAATGATAATAATAATAATAATGATAATAATAATAATAATAATAATAATAATAATGATAATAATAATGATAATAATAATAATAATAATAATAATAATAATAATAATAATAATAATAATAATGACGATAATAATAATAATAATAATGATAATAATAATGATGATGATGATGATGATGATGATGATGATGATAATAATGATAATTTCATTTATTAGCCACAAGGGCTGACATATAGGGGACGATACAGTAGACATGGACAGTGGGGATTTTACACACAAACAACGACTACACAATTTTTTTATTTCTTTATTGCCCACATTGGGGGTTAAACATAGAGGGGACAAACAGGGACAGACAAAGGGATTAAGTCGATTACATCGACCCCCAGTGATTAATTGGTACTTATTTTAATCGACCCCCGAAAGGATGAAAGTGGAAGGATGAAAAGCAAAGCTTGAACTGAGCAGAATTTGAAAACAGAATGTAAAACCAGACGAAATGTCGTTAAGCATTTTGTCCTGTGTGTTATTGATTTTGCCAGCTTTCCACGAATAACTGATTCATATGTGATCTATATCAAAATCTTGTTGCTCCAATTTGCCTCACTGAACAAAAAGGTGAGCTCCAAATCTTTACATCATGACTGAATAAGCAGCAATAGAAAAGAAAGCATCCAACCATAACAATGGCAGCTACTTCTTCTACATTCTAAAGCATGGAATACTGGAAGTAATACTGATTTCAAATTTTGGCTCAAGGCCTGCAAGTTTGAGGTGGGTGGGTAATGCATTTACATTGATCCCAGTCTTCAAATGGTTCTTTATTTTATCGACCATGAAAGGATGATTGGTAAGGTCGATGACCTCAGCAGAATTCATATATATATATATATATATATA
>NC_068994.1:5976399-5979879 GCF_001194135.2 Octopus bimaculoides | reverse complement strand
ATATATATATATATATATATATATATATATATATATATATAAAAATGTACTTTAATCCCCCGAGATTGCAGATACTGTTTCTGAATCTCTTTGATTCTTTAAATGTGCTAGCTTCCTGATAATTAATCGATATTAATTAATATATGATTTTTTGCCTTTTTTTTAATAATATATATATATATATATATATATATATATATATATACGACAGGCTTCTTTCAGTTTCTGTCTACCAAATCCACTCACAAGGCTTTGGTCAGCCCAAGGCTATAGTAGAAGACAATTGCCCAAGATGCCACACAGTGGGAATGAACCCAGAACCATGTGGCTGGTAAGCAAGCTTCTTACCACAGCCACTCCTGCGCCTCTCTTTATTTCATTTTATGTTTTGATATTTTGAAAGAAATGCCTGCCAGATATTTACAGGACTCTTATTGGCTCTTCTGGGCCAATGCACCCATTGATCTCAACCTCACCTCCATTGACTTGTAGGACCTGCTCACCAGCACCACAGGGTCCAGATAGACAATGATCCTCAATGGTTCTGTTCCTAGAGATTTGCACAGAGCAAGAGAGAGACAATAAGTAGGATACTTACTTAAAAGAGCAAGGACCTTGACAGCACTGGGCACCCACCATGTACACTTCGATGGGTGAGGCAGATCATTGAATTTTGGTGGGAATATCTTCCAGGTGATAAAGTTATTGATTTTAGAGAGAATTGCCTTGAACTGTGTTGGTTCTAGCCTGGACAGAGGAATAAAGAACAATTAGAAAAGACACACGCACACACACACACACACACTCATACATACGTACATACATACATACATACATACGTATGTACGTACGTGTGTGTGTGTGTGTGTACACACAGGATGTGGTGAATAAACTGTCGTTTAAATTACACAAAAATGAAAATAACACTGACATCTGATTTTAACAGATATATTTACCAAAATTACATAAAAATAGCTTGAAATACTAAAAGAGTAAATTTATTCAATAAAATTGCCATTGGCTTCAACCATGGCCTCCAGACGACTTTGGAATCTCCTGCAACTCTTTTGGACAGTCTCCTTGTTTAAGTTGTATAGGGTTTTGTGACTAGATTTGTAAGGGGTTTAGTGACAAGAATTGTAAAGGGTTGTGTGACTAGAATTATATGGGGTTTTATGACAGAGTTGTATAGGGTTTTGTGACTAGAGTTGTATAGGGTTTTGTGACTAGAATTGTATAGGGTTTTGTCAGATACTTACTCTTTGATCCAGTGTACCAGATAATGGTGATCTTGATCAGACAAGGCAGCAATTTGGCGCAGAAGATGGGCAAATATCCCCATTGTTGTGCTGGACTCAAATAGAGGATTCTGTCAGAAATATATAAATGGGAGAAAATTGCCAGGGAGTGTGACAGAGAATGTATTAGAGTGTAATAGAGAGTAAATAAGAGTGAAAGACAGAGAGAGAGACAGGGAGAGAGAGTGAGAGAGAGAGAAAAGGGGAGAGGGGAACCTCTGTGTCTGTGTGTGTGTGTGCATGTGTATATGTGTATGGTTGTATTGTAGGTGGAAGTTTCCGCCCCCCCCCCCCCCGGGTAGTTGAAATGATGGTGGTGGTGGTGGTGGTGGCAGAGTGATATTAATGGTAGTGGTAGTGTTGAAAGAAACAGTGGTAGTGGTGGTAGTAGAGGTAGGTGAGATGGAAGTGGGTGTGTGATGATAGTGATGGGGTGGAGATTTAGCCAGCGGTGACACTAACACCAACAAAGCTGACACTAAATCAATAATGTACTAATTAGTGACGATGATGGAGGGTGTCGGTAGTGGTCTTGGGTTGATATACATCAGAAGGGTCTTACTGGCCAAGAGAAGAAATAAGAATGATCAAGAGATTACTTGGAGAAAACTTAAACTGGACATAAAAGATATTCATTAAAGATTAAAGGCGACGAGTGTCAATGTCATTGAATGAGGTGTCAATACAGAGTGTCACTATTACAGTGTCAATGTTATGGTGTCAATGTTATGGTGTCAATGTTATGGTGTCAATGTTATGGTGTCAATGTTATGGTGTCAATGTTATGGTGTCAATGTATGGACATATATCAAGATCATTGAGTGTGGTATTGATACAAATTAAAGTGTCAACATTAAAGTGTCGTCAACATCATTTAGTGAGGTCTCTATAAAAATTAAATGTGGACATCACAGTGTCAGCATAAGAACAGGTTTTGACGCCATTGAGTGAGGTATCTCTGTGTCTGAAGATACAAACATATAAGTCTGTGAAAATGTTTCTATAAAAGTACCGGGGTTTTCTGAAAATCTGCCCATCCATTAGATCGTCCATGGACGTTTATTTGGATGGGTGGTTATTTGTGGTTAAAAGTTGAAACAGAGTTAGTGTTCTTGTCTGCATTCTGTTTAGATGTTCATTTGCTCTACATCTGTAGATAAATTCAAAGGATTTTTATTCCCAATAATGGAGTCGAAAGAATATACATCAAAACATGTTCAACAATCATATACCATTAGTGAAAAATTGAGTGCCGTTAAACTTCCATGGGTGCTTATTATAGCTGGGTGGTTATTTCAGCCAAAGAATAGTTTTGTAAAATAGAATTTTCTGTTTAAAGCCCTGGGTGGATTTTCGGAAAACCCCGGTATGACCTAAAATAAGAAGGGATGGTCACTCTTGAACATAGATCAAACAATAGAAACCTTGACACCATCTACATAGATCAAAGTTTTGCACATTAACAGTCCTCAGCAGGATGTGCGTATGAAATATTTAGCACTGAATCGAAGGGGTGGTACCTGGACATACAGTCGGTTACCTATGAGGTGGTGAAATAACTTTCATCCAGTAGAACTGACCAAGTTTATGCCCGACTTCAACAACAATGCTGACATTAACATTAACTATGTACTAATTGAAGTACAGACAACATTAACAATACTAACAACATTACAATTAGTGTGTTGTTTGAAGGAGCTGGCTTCTAAACATGAATGTACTCACCTGGAGAAGGATAAAGTAAGCTTTTAGATCATCGATGGTGTGGATTCTGGGTGAAGAAGACAAAAAATAGAAAACACAGATTAAGTGTCATATTTATGTGTTTGTGTATGTGTGTGTGTGTGTGTGTGTATGTGTGAGTGTGTGTGTGAGTGTGTGTGTGTGTGTGTGAGTGTGTGTGTGTGAGTTTGTTTGTGTGTTGACTGTTGAAAACACTAAATAAAATTGGTAACATTTCAGGTTTTTTGTGTTGTTTAAATTGATTTGACCATTTTGCAGATAACTGTGCATCATCATCATCATCGTCATCATCGTCATCATCGTCGTCAGCGTTGTCATCATAATTGTCATCATCATCATCATCATCATAACTGTTATCATCACCACCACCACCACCACTGCTGCCGCCGCCACCACCACTGCTGCCGCCGCCACCACCACTGCTGCCGCCGCCACCACC
>NC_068994.1:5974623-5976389 GCF_001194135.2 Octopus bimaculoides | reverse complement strand
CACCACCACCACCACCATCGTCACCATCATCATTTAACATTCGTTTTTCCATGCTGGCATGGGTCGGACAGCTTGACAGGGAACTGGCAAGACCAGGGGGCCACTCCAGGTTCCATAGTATGTTTTGGCTTGGTTTCTACAGCTGGAGGCCCTTCCTAATGCCAACCCCTTTACAGAGTGTACTGTGTGCTTTTCCCATGGCACCAACACTTTATGTGGCGCCATCACCAATGATGACAGCAGAAACAATATATCACTAATAACGATCAGAATTTGCATCCCAGCCCTTCTCCCACTTTGGTCGACCCTATCACTCCACAGAGAGGACACACTGTACACTTACCTCTTGTCTTTCAACAGACAACTTATGATGGACTTCAGGATTAATTTCTGCAGATCTGTTGGCTGTAAATAATAAGAGACACAAGTAAGTTGTACGCACATAAAGACACATACACATTTACGTGCAGACTCTGTTATATGCATACACACGCACACAAACGCTCATACATATAATGTATGTATAAATAAGCACATGTATTTGTGCATGTGTGTGTATGTATGTATATGTATGTGTGAGTGGTGTGTGTGTGTGTGTGTGTATTTGTGGTGTGTATTTGTATCTGTGTAGGAGGAAAGAAAGAGACAAATGCATGTACAATAGAAAGGTGGAAGAAAAAAATATCAAATAACAGAGAAGCAGAGAGTGAGAAAGATACACACACACACACACACACACACTCACACACACACACGCACATACACACACGTATATATATATATATATATATATATATATATATATATTAATCAAAGTGTACAGAATTATATATCCAATACAGCTGATCTTACCAATTGCTTTTGCATTAGAGGTTCAATAAGATGTTAGATAACACCCCGGTTATGTAACCCTGTGCTCTTCAGAGATGGCAGTTATATAATATATATATATATATATATATAGAAAGAGAGAGAGAGAGAGAGAGAGAGAGATAGAGATAGAGAGAGAGAGAGAAGGAGAAACCGAAGGAAAGAGAGAGAGAAAGAGTGAGAGAAAAGAGAATTGTTAAGAAAGAAAGAGAGAAAGACTAAATGAAGTGCGTTACCCACACACCAAGTCAGAAAGAAGGTCGTATGTGACATCAATCATATCTTGGTCCAAACAGGTTCCTTTGACATTCGAAGACTTCTTCTCAGCTTGATCCTTTTCCTGTTGTGATTGTCATTGCAGTAGTGGTGGTCATAGCATTGATGGTGGAGGTGGTGGCATTGAAGTGACGATGGTGGTGGTGGTGGTGATGGTGGTAGCAGTCACAGTGGTGATGGTGGTAGTAGCATGGAGAGAAAAGAAAGAATGAGTAAGTAATAGTGACTGGTGACAAGTGTTTTTATATTTGGTAGCAATTGTTGAATGACAAACGAGAGTATTTCGTCCCCCAAGAGTATTATTATAGTAGATAATGAAATCTGTTTGTTTAATTTAAACCACAATCTTCCAAAATGACCCTCCTGGGTTCAATCTCACAGAAAACTCAATAGAAGTGGATCGTTGTAATTTATTTATAGCTCCTGTGTGGGTGGCATGTAAAATACACCATTTGAGCGTGGCCGTTGCCAGTACCGCCTGACTGGCCTTCGTGCCGGTGGCACGTAAAATACACCATTTTGAGCATGGCCGTTGCCAGTACCACCTGACTGGCCTTCATGCAGGTGGCACGTAAAATACACCATTTTGAGCATGGCCGTTGCCAGTACCGCCTGACTGG
>NC_068994.1:5969674-5973468 GCF_001194135.2 Octopus bimaculoides | reverse complement strand
TACATATATATACACATATATATATAGATATTCTTTTATTCTTTTATTTGTTTCAGTCATTTGACTGTGGCCATGCTGGAGCACCACCTTTAGTCAAACAAATCAACCCCAGGAATTATTCCTTGTAAGCCTAGTACTTATCTTACCGGTCTCTTTTGCTGAACCACTAAGTTATGGGGACGTAAACACACCAACATCGGTTGTCAAGCGGTAGACGGGGACAAACATAGACACAGACACACACACACACACACACATACGATGGGCTTCTTTTAGTTTCCATCTACCAAATCCACTCACAAGGTTTTGGTAAACCTCAGGCTATATCGTAGAAGACACTTGCCCAAAGTGTCACATAGTGGAACTGAACCTGGAACCATATGGTTGGGAAGCAAGCTTCTTATTACTCAGCCACATCACAATTTCTTAAGAGTCATGTCAGTATTTACGATGGCAGAAGTGACAAGGGATTATCTAAGTAACTCGGGCTGAACAAATCAATTAATCAATTTGTTCATCAGAATCCTTTTATTGTCATTCATGACCTCATCGGTGAAAAATCCTTGTTATGCCAGGTTGATCATGTTTGGATACATTGACCAAGGGCAACGAAAGGACACTGACAAACCAGTTGATAGCCCGAATGACTGAGCTAACAATTAAACAAGCAATTGATTTTTTCACCAGTTAATTAATTACCTAGTTGATTAATGATAATTGCTTCTAATTTAGACACAAAGAACAACAATTTTAAGTGGACGCTTATTGATTATATTGACTATCGATACTTGACCAGTGGTATATTTTATTGACCCTCAAAGGGATGAAATGCAAAGTTGACCATTGATCTTAGTAGGATTTGGAATAGAAAGAACTGGGGCAGTGTGTGCGTGTGTGTGTGTGTGTGTGGGTGCTCGTGTCTGTCTGTCTGTCATGCTAATGATTCTGCCAGCTTGCGACCTTAAAGGGTGTTGTATATTAGTGACAGGAGGAATAAATGTTATATGATTCAAGCTTAGATACCAATATCTGTCTATGTAGCTAGGGAGCTAGTTAGCTACATACATAGATATTTAGCTTACTGGCTAACTGAATGCTTAGCTAGCTAAATGGTTAGCTAAGCGGCTGGGTAGAAAGATGGGAAGCTACCGCTGAAGACGGAAGATAAGAAGATAGGGAAACAAATAAAAGACTTGATAAATAAAGAGGATGAAAGATGAAAGTATTGAAACGAGGTGAGCAAGAGAGAGAGAGAGAGAGGGAGAGAAAGGGGGTGAGGGTTCAGCTAGATATTAAACTAGCCATATATTTATTTCTTTATTGCCCACATGAGGCTAAACATAGAGGGGACAAAGGAAAGATAAATAAGGGGATTAAGTCGATTACATCGACCCCAGTGATTAACTGGTACTTATTTAATCGACTCCGAAAGGATGAAAGGCAAAGTTGACCTCGGCGGAATTTGAACTCAGAATGTAAAGACGGATGAAATATTGCTAAGCATTTCGCCTAGTGTGCTAACATTTCTTATTTCTTTATTGCCCACAAGGGGCTAAATATAGAGGGGACAAACAAGGATAGACAAAGGGATTAAATCGATTACATCAACCCCAGTGCGTAACTGGTACTTAATTTATTGATCTCGAAAGAATGAAAGGCAAAGTCGACCTGGCGGAATTTGAACTCAGAACGTAGGGGCAGACAAAATACCGCTAGGCATTTTGCCTGGCATGCTAACGTTTCTGCCAGCTCACTGTCTTAAACTATCCATATATACAGAAAAAATCGTTACTGGCCAAACACTTCTAAAGCAAATTTTGTTTACTTTCATCGTAAATTGAATTTATTAGGAATTATATTAAAAAAAAAAATCGTTAAAATATTTTGTGTTTTGAAGAAATATAACCAGTTTATTGCACATAAATTTTAACAACAAAATCTCATGTGAACTTCTAAGGGTCGTGTGGGCCCCTAAGGGTCATGTGGGTCCCAGAGGGGAACCACTGATTTTGGCAATAAAAAGCAAAACAAAACAATGAAAAAGAAGGTGTAAATACCTGAGAGATTCAGGCGTTCTCTCTGATACGTAGCGGAGCTGTCTTGCCTTCATCACAGTTGGACTGTGACGATACTGTGACGTATTCCCACCATCATCATTGCTTTCTTCAGAGATGCATGCCTGTGCTGATCCTGTGGGGCCGGCGTCATCAGTGATCTCTTTTGGATTGGCATCCTTTTCTTTTGAAAGAAGCGAACTCTTTTCTGAGTGTGGCCGAATTGGAGGAAGAATTTCTGCGCTCTTGTGGCCCCGTCGCCGGCGTCGCATACGATTCTGGCGAGACGCGCCATTGATGTTGTCGGGGCCGCCTGCTGTCTGTTGATCAAAGCATACCTTCGACGGAGAGTTCGGAGTCAACGTCAGGCTTGGAGAGGTCACTGATTGGTGACGGGAGTGCAGGCGTGGCGGCAGGGCGCTCCGAAAGAAGCTGGACAACATGTGAAGACGTCCACGAGGAGGAGGAGGCGGAGGAGAAGGAGGAGGAGCAGGAGGCTGGAAATACACCAAGTATTAGAAAAAAAATGACAGAAAAGCAAAAAAAAAAAAAAAAATCTGGTGGATATTATTGACACAAAATAAGTTCAAATACAAAATTATGCAAGTCCATGTAAATAAATAATGTTTTCTCAGTTTGGTAATCCATAACATGGGCTGGTTCTGTTTGCAGATATCGACTGGTCCAGGGATAAACACATCATGGAGATATCAACTGAATAAACACACAATGAAGTGGACAGAGCAGATAAGAGTTGTAAATGTAAACTGGAACACAGACAGTAGATGAGAACAGGAGAAATAAATACAATCTTTATTTATGATCTTTTCATAGAGATTGACAGATGAAATCCTGTAATGATTGACTGTTAGAGCGAGAGCATGTCACCATGGACTCAGTCTAGACATGGTTGCTGAGCTTGTTTGATGTTCAATGGTTAAATGTAAGATGTTTGTATCAAGTAGAGAGACAGGATTGCTTAATGACAATTGAGAAGTTATAATGCGTATACAGTTGACTGGATAGACCCCTAGGGTGTATATATATATATATATATATATATATACTGACTTAGATAGACACAATGTGTATACAGATTATTGGCTATTTAGACACAGTGTTAAACATTGAGTGGGTGGATCCAGGGTGTAGATGTTAAATGGAGAGACACAGTGTGTAGATACTGACTGGGTAGACACAGTAGATAAATGTTGATTGGATTAATTGTTGATTTCTGTATAGATATCGACTGGATGGGAGGAACAGTGGGTATATGTTGATTAGACAGACACAGTATATAGATGTTAAGTGAATAGATAAACTGTGGCAGCACTGGATACATGAATCATCATCAACATCATCATCGTCATCATCATCGTCGTCATCATTTAACATCTGTTGTCCATGCTGGCATGGGTTGGATGGTTTGACCAGGGCTGGTAATCTGAGGAGCTGCACCAGATTCCAGTTTGATTTGGCAGGATTTCTACGGCTGGATGCCATTCCTAATGCCAACCACTCCGAGAGTGTGATGAGTGACTTTATGTGCCACCAGCATGGATACCAGTTGCATGACACCATGACTATGATTTCACTTTGACTTGATTGCTATTCCTTCTCAAGCACAACATATTGCAAAAGGTCTCAGTCATTTGTCATTGTCTCTGTGTGGCCCAACACTCAAAAGGTGCTTTTTATATTTATATATACATATATACATATACATATACGTATAAGTAT
>NC_068994.1:5968246-5968770 GCF_001194135.2 Octopus bimaculoides | reverse complement strand
TGGCTTACCAGTCACATGGTTCCGGGTTCAGTCTCACTGTGTGGTACTTTGGGCAAGTGCTTTCTACGATAGCCTGGGGCAGATCAAAGCCTGTGAGTGGATTTGGTAGACGGAAACTGAAATAAGCTTGTCATATATATATGTATGTGTGTGTGTGTGTGTGTGTGTGTGTGTGTGTGTGTGCATTTGTCTCCGCCAACATCACCTGACAACTGATGCTGGTGTGTTTACATGCCCGTAACTTAGCAGTCTGGCAAAAGAGACTGATAAAATAAGTACTAGGCTTACAAAGAATAAGTCCTGGGGTCGATTTGCTCGACTAACGGCAGTGCTCCAGCATGGCGGCAGTCAAATGACTGATACAAGTAAAAGAAAGAGTAAAAAGGAAAATATACATATGTATACATATATACACATGTGTGTGTGTATATATATATAAATATATATATACACACACATATATATATACGTATATGTTTATACGATGGGCTTCTTTCAGTTCTTGTGTATCAAATTCACTCACA
>NC_068994.1:5967217-5967942 GCF_001194135.2 Octopus bimaculoides | reverse complement strand
ATATATATACATATATACGATGGGCTTCTTTCAGTTTCCATCAGCCGAATCCACTCACAAGGCTTTGGTCAGCCTGAGGCTATAGTAGAAGACACCTGCCCAAGGTGCCACGCTGTGGGACTGAACCTGGAACCATATGGCTGGGAAGCAAACTTCTTACCACACAGCCATGCCTGTGCCTACCACAAGGCATTTCATTCCACACAACAACAACGACGACGACAACAACAACAGCAACAACAACAATGCTGGTGACAGTGAATATACTATAGTCTAAATACCTCGGTCATTGCTCTGCTGCACTTGGTCCCACAGCGAACTATGTAAATCCGGGGTCTCCCATCAACACTGCGTGTGTGTGTGTACTACAGCATGGACTAGACAATCTACAGAACGCTTTGTTGCGGCTGCTGCTGTTGCTGCTGCCGCTGCTACTGCTGCTGTTGTTGTTGTTGTTGCTGAATCAAAGTTGGGGGAAGTGTTATGATGTGATGGAGAGGTTCACTGTGTGGCTGGCCTGCCAGACGGCTGGTTGACTGGCCGGCTGGCCGGCTGGGTGGATGGTTAGTGCTTTAACACACTGACAGCATTATGGAAGTCTTATCTGGCTGTATTAACCTCGGTACAATGATATATGTATAGCAGGGATAGCTATACATACATACATACATACATACATATATATATATATATATATATATATATATATATATATATATATATAT
>NC_068994.1:5965637-5967196 GCF_001194135.2 Octopus bimaculoides | reverse complement strand
CTCTCTCTCTCTCTCTCTCTCTCTCTATATATATATATATATATATATATATAAATATATACACACACACACATGCATATAAATGTATGTGTGTGCACATACATGTACACACACACACATATACATACATATGTGTGTGTATATATACATATATATAATTACACACACACACACACACACATATATATACACACACACAACAGGTTTCTTTCAGTTTCCGTCTATCAGATCCACTCACAATGCTTTGGTTGGCCCAAGGCTATAGAAGAAGACACTAACTCAAGGTGCCTTCAGTGGGACTGAACCCAGAGCCGTGTGGTTGGTAAGGAAGCTATTTACCACACTGCAGCCACTCCTACACCTACTTACCACGCATCCACTATATATAATTTATATAAATAGTTATATATATGTGTGTGTGTGTGTGTGTGTATATATATATAAATATATAGGAAATAGCCCTGAAACTCGAGTCGCCTTTATATATATATATTTATATTTATATATTTATATATTTGATCCTTTATATTGAACACTCAATATTTCATCTACATTCAATACTTTATTTCATGGTGCCATCCATTTTTATTTTATTTTATATTATATATTGTATATTATATTATATATTGTATATTCCATATTCTATACCCCACATTAGTTCTGCAGGAATATAAATAAAACATAAAAAACAGACAGTGTTGGAACTCTTTTAAGCAAAATAATATATTCCTCTATACACAATCATACAAAAAAATCCACCTTTTTTTGTATTTATTTTTACTCGCATATATATATATATATAAATATATATGAATTATATATACATATTTAATTATTTATATAAATAGTTACATATATATATGTGTATGTATATATATCTATGTATGTATATATATCTATGTATGTATATATATATAATACATATATATTCATATATATACATATATATATATACATATGTCTGTGTGTGTGTATATGTATATATATATATGTGTGTGTGTGTGCATATGTGTGTGTGCATGTGTCTGTGTGTATATATGTGTGTGTATATATATATATATATATATATATACACGTACAGACACTCACACACACATATATATATTGTATATGATAATCTTCGCTCAGTTTCTGTCCCCTAAATTTACTGACAAAGCATTGGTGCATGGTATGGAGCAAGACCAGAAGACTGCTCAAGGGGCCACAGAGTGGGCCTAAAGCAGAAACCACATGGTTTTTTGCAAGTGGAAAAAGACAAAATCTTCAGAACTCGACCAAGCTTTCAATATAATCTGTAATATTTTCTTCCCATAAAACCATGAAGTTTTGAAGCATGAAAAACTATTCACAATGGGTGATTGAAAGCTAGGCGAACAATCTGTGTGGGATTTAGCTGCTATTTTTAGCTAGTCGAGCGATCATGTAGAGGGTTATGGTAAAGAGGAAATGTTTCGAGAGATAAAACAACAAGATGTTGCTGTTGGACTGAGAAGAACAAAGTGGCTTTTCACTCAACGCAGATACAAACGAGCAGTTGTCCTCCTGCAGCAGTGGTGGTG
>NC_068994.1:5964046-5964621 GCF_001194135.2 Octopus bimaculoides | reverse complement strand
CTCTGGCCCCTGTGCCGGTGGCATGTAAAAAGTACCCACTACACTCTTGGAGTGGTTGGCGTTAGGAAGGGCATCCAACTGTACAAACACTGCTAGATCAGATTGGGTCCTGGTGCAGCTCCTGGCTTCCCAGACCCCAGTCGAACGGTCCAACCCATGCCAGCATGGAAGAACGGATGTTAAACAATGATGATGATGATGATGATGATGATATATAAAGAATTATCCAAAATTCTACCTGGCCTCTTTTTTCTTGTTTGCATGTATGCATGCAAGTATGTATGCACGTATGTATGTATGTATGTATATATGTATTTGTGTATGTATGTATGTATGTATGTATGTATATATGTGTGTATGTATGTATATCATCAAACAATTGTAAAGCATCATTGAGAAACTGAATAAATTGGTGATTTCAAACAAAAATGCCTTGTCATATTTGCTTTGCCTGACTAGCACAGAAGGTCCCTTGTTGTTTTTGTTAACCAAATATGCAGCAAACCAGTTTTTGACCTATTGAAATCAATGAAGCAGTTTGTCCTTCCCAAAATGTGATATATATTTATATATAT
>NC_068994.1:5960717-5963398 GCF_001194135.2 Octopus bimaculoides | reverse complement strand
AATAATAATAATAATAATAATAATAATAATAATAATAATAATAATAATAATAATAATAATAATAATAATAATAATAATAAGAGTGGATGGTAGAGGAAAGAACAACATTGTTAATGAAAGATCGGTCAAAGGGCAATGAGGTTGACAATTACTGACCCATTGCTTGTCTTAACCTCCTATGGAAAGTTTCAACAGGTACCCTTGCAGAGAAAATATATATGTTTCTTGCGGAAAACAATCTTCTGCCAGTAGAACAAAAGGGATGCTGAAAACGATCCAAGGGCACCAAGAACCACCTTGTGATAGACAAGGTTATAGTGAACTGTAAACGGTACCAAAGAAACTTATGTATGGTATGGATAGACTTTAAAAAGGCTTATGACATGTTGCTGCATTCGTGGATTTTGGAAACACTTGACATGTGTGGAAAAGCTGAGAACATGTATACACTGATTAAGAACGTACATACATGCATACATACATGCATGCATACATACATGCATACATCCATCCATCTATACATACATATACATATATACATATACATACATACATATACATATATACATATATATATATGTGTATCTGTGTGTGTGTATGTATGTATGTATATATAATATATATATGCTTCAATAAAGTGGAAATAACTTACTTCAATTGTGTTGTGAAGGAAGTCTTGGATTTTTTGCTTGGCTCGACGAAACACAAACGTGGCACAGTTCATAGCATCCTGAAGATCATTTAAAAAAAACTGAAGTAATGATTTCTGGGAATTGAAAAGGAATTCACTATGGCTTGAACAAGGAGAATGAAAGCCTGAAGGAGAGAGGCAGCGAGTGCACTTTGATGTTTAGATAGTTAAATGCTTCATTGAACTTCTGATAGTCTTACATATTGATTATATGTCTGCTTTAGTGCCTGAGCATGTGAATGTGTGCAAAGATGCTAGCTTACCATTGTCATGGTTTACATCCTCTTTCCATGCTGGTATGGGCTGGACAGATCATCACATCTCATGCACCACTTCTCATTTTACTATTTTGTGTTATTGTTCTCCTAGATGGGTCAGATAAATTTTGGCTCGATGCTTCTCCTAATGCTAAATACTTTGTTGCATGTACTGTGTGCATTTTATTATGAAGTTGTTATATCTTTGGCACAACCTAAGGGTCCTTCATTGTCTCCCTTCATTTGCTAACTACTTCACATAGTATATCAAGTATTTTTCAGTATATTTTATCATGGCACCAACATTAGTGTGGTTGCCTTGTCATCAGCAAGACTGAACAGTATTCCTCTTTGTTATGTTGCCTTCATTCTGTCAAAGCAAATGTCACGAAGAGTGTAAGCAGAAGAGAAGTGATGACCAGCAGAGTGAAAGGAAATAGTTTGAGTTTGATGGGAGGAAACAGGGAAGAGAGTTAAGTATCTCAGTGAGAGTGAGATGGGGAAAACAGAGTGATAAGATAATGGGGGTGGGGGATGAAGACAGAAGACAACGATGGCCACACGCAGATTGGCAGTTGGAAGTTGAATATATATATATATATATTTATGTATATAATTTCAAGGCACAATATATGGATTCCAATAACCTGATAGTAGTCATAAAAAAATCTCCTTAATGTATCATTCTACAACAGATATAAAATATACAGTATGATACAAAAGAAAATGATGCAGAGTGTATAAAGTTCTAAATGACAGGGGAAATAATTTGATAAAAGTTTATTTAACAATAAGAAAATTTCAGTTGTCATTAATGCAGACATGTAAGTAATTTATTTATTGTGAAATATAATGACATAAATTATTTACATGTTTTTAAGTTACGAAACAATTTGTTTTGATATTTGGATTTTCTTATTGTTAAATAAGATTTCATCAAACTATTTCTCTGTCATTTATGGCTTTATATATCATCATCATCATCATCATCATTATCATCAACAATGATTTAATGTCCATCTATCTGTGCTGGCTTGCATGGTCCGGGATTCGAACACGCAGCCCAGCCCGGGATTCAAACTCACAACCTCACAATTGTAAGCTCGATGCTCTAACCACTGAGCCATGCGCATTCACACACACACACACACACACACACACACACACACACACACACACACACACACACACACACACACACACACACACACACACATACATATATATGATGGTCTTCTTTCGGTTTCCATCTACCAAATCCACTCATAAGACTGGTCAACATGACTTACAGCAGAAGACAGTTGCCCAAGGTGCCACACAGTGGGACTGAACCCAAAACCATGAAGATGCGAAGCTTGTTTCTCCCCCACACAGCCACGAAATCTATAAAACCACAGACAGAAAATTAAACCTTCACATGTTGTCGGTGTCATGGCCGACTACATGTCAGTAAAGCGTGTCATGTTGAAACATGTCTTGTGAATGTATTCTTGTTAATCTGTCATTCAATATGGTCAATATTGTTTTGTGACATTCATAGGGTAGTATATGGATTGGAGTTTAGCGTGGTGACTATTCGATTACATACACATGCACACACACACATACACATACACACACTCACATATATGTATATGTGTTCGTGTCCATGTGTGTGTATATATATATGTATATATATATGTATGTATATATGCATGTGTATATATGTACATACACATGCATATATATATATA
>NC_068994.1:5956780-5959272 GCF_001194135.2 Octopus bimaculoides | reverse complement strand
TATATATATATATATATATATATATATATATCACAATAAGCAACAAGGATATCCAAAGTTAATGCAGTACTATCGTTTCATGTGACTCCATTTATTTAAGCAATGTGAACATTACATGAAATGTAAAATGCAGAGCAATGCTCAGCTGCACAAAGATATAGAAATTTACTGTCAGAATGATGTAGACGCCAGAAATTATGATGATGATGATGAAAATGATGATGATGAAAACGGTAATGATGATGATGACAACATTGTTGATGATGATGATGATGACAATCTTACCACTAAAACTAATTAACCACAGACATTTTAGGTTAAGAACACTTTAAACTAATATTGTCTTTAGTAGGAGAGACAGTCATCGTTGTAGCTGTAGTGGTGGTGGTGTTGTTGTAGTGGTAGCAGTGGCCTCGTGGGGGGATAGTATTGTAGCAGTATTGTTGCAGTGGTGGTTGTGTTGCTGTTGGGGTGGTGGTATTGATGTAGCAGTGGGAGTAGTATTGTATTGGTGGTGGTGGTGGTGGTAAAGTTGCTGTTGCAGTGGTAGTGCTAGTGTTGTAGTAATGGTAATTGTGGTAGTGGTGCTGTTGTAGTTGTAAGTGCAATGTTGTAGTACTGGAGGTGGTGGTGGTGGTAGTGATGGTGTTGTAGCCATGTTGGGTCCAGTTGATGTTGTAGTGGTAATGGTACACCTTGTGATTGTTCTTTTCGTTTTTGCCTTTTTTAACCCTAGGTTGTTGGGGATCAAACTGACTTCTGATCAAAAGACAATCCAACCACGACCACCTGGTATTTTAATCAGGAAGTACATAACCCAGATCAGCTTATTCAATCTGTCCTTCTTTAAGACAGTCAAGTGTGATTTGTGGGTGATTAAGCTGTTATTTTTTGCAGGTCAAGTGATTTACATAGAGGGGTTCCTCGTTGGCTCATGACGATGGTGATGATTTTGATGTTGTTGTTGCTGTTTGAATGACGTCTGTCAGTCAAGCAGAAGCAAATTGTGCAACGTGGAAGTACGAGTGGAAAGAAAAGAGATCATAGCCATCATCATCATCACCATCATCGTTATCATCACCATTCACCGTTTTCTACATCATACCCTTCCTCCTCCTCCTCAACCTCCCCCTCAACGTCATCATCGTCGTTGTCATCAACATCATCATCATCGTCGTCGTCATCAACATCATCATTGTCATCAACATCATCATCATCGTTGTCATCAATATCATCATCATCATCATCATTGTCTGAAATTTTGTCGGGGCAGGGAGCTGGTCACTTTAATCGACCCTGGTCCTCTCAACTGACACTTTACTCATCAACCCCAGAAAGAATGAATAGCAAAGCCAGAAGGAAAGGCCCCTAAACATTTTGTCCAGCATCCTAACTCCACCAGCTCGATAATGATATACTATATATTAGCAATGACAATGATGACGACGATGACGACGATGACGATGTTGATGATGATGATGATGATGATGATGATGATGATGATGATGATGATAATGATGATGACGATGATGAGCATGTTGCATACAATGTCCAGGAATAGAATTAAAAAGGGAGACACAGAAAAAACCCCTGCAAAACAGTAAGTCAAATAAAGAAAGACATGAATGGAAGCTAAATATACTCCCTGTTTAATCCTTAATTAATCCCCAAAAAATTATTAAAATGAAAAATCTTTTAGCAATCGTTAGTTTATGGTTCGGTTATATAAAAAAACAAAACTTGTGAACATCTTTCCAAGTGAATAAAAACCTTTCTTTTTTTTCCTTTTTTTTTGTCAGTTGAGATTTTGTAACTAAAACTTAATGTCTACCATGCCCGAATAAAAGAAACATTAACACAATTTAGACCAGGGTTTCTGAACTGGGGTCCATAGGGCTTCTGAGGGACCATATAAGATTTTTGGGTCCCCTGAAAAGATTTTGCTTTCGATGTATTTATTGGTATATATTGTAAGAAACAGCCAGGCTTCTTTCTCTAGTATTTTACATGGTTCATCCTATGTTTCCGTCTATCGAATCTGCTCACAAGGCTTTGGTCTGCTCAGGGCTATAGTAGAAGACACTGACCCAATTGTCTGAAATTTTGTCGGGGCAGGGAGCTGGTCAATTTAATCGACCCTGGTCCTCAACTGGCACTTTACCACACAGCCACTCCTACGCCTATATATGATGGGCTTCTTTCAGTTTCCATCTAGCAAGTCCACTCACAAGGCTCTGGTCTGCCCGAGGCTATAGTAGAAGTCACTTGCCCAAGGTGCCACGAGGTGAGATTGAACCCAAATTCTATATGTTACTTTTCATATAACTATATGGTATTCTTTTATTCTTTTACTTGTTTCAGTCGGCTGAAACTGGCTCTGGCTCCAAATGTCTTGTTTTCATAAGTTTTGAATTAAAATCTTCCACCAAACCTTAATCCAATGTGTCTTTCTTTGTTTGAAGACAGCAAAGTTTCATTTGAGGGATAACATA
>NC_068994.1:5953477-5954403 GCF_001194135.2 Octopus bimaculoides | reverse complement strand
TAATGTGTGTGCAAGTGTAAAGATACACACACACACATACACAACATACACACACATGCATATACACATACTCGCGTGGAAATGCACGCACCGCACACATATACACAGAACATGTGCACACATACACAAAGACATGCGCAAAAACACACACACACACATACATACATGCATATGTACACAGAGCATGTGCATACATGAACAAAGACATGCACAAAAATGCACATACACGCGCGCACACACACACACACACACACACACGCATGCAGATCAAGCAAAGATGCACACGTACAAGATGGCAAGCTGCCAGAATCATTAGCATGCCGGGTGAAATACTTAGCGGAATTTTGTGCGTCTTTACATTCTGAGGGGTGGTTATCTCCCCTGGCAGTACATAGACAATGTGCTTTTTTGTGCCTATAAGGGTTTTTGACTCTTGTTTCTAGCAATGTAGGTGCTACCCTGCACCCTCAGTTACTATTAGGCGACAACTGAATTTTTCCTTTTTGGTTTTATATTGCATCTAGACACCTTCGTTATTTTATATATATATTTGAATGATATATATATAATGATATATATAAATATATATATATATTGTGGCACTCTGTTAGTTACAACGATGAGGGTTCCAGTTGATCCGATCAAGGGAACAGTCTTCTGAAATTAATGTGTAAGTGGCTGAGCATTCCACAGACAAGTGTGCCCTTAACGTAGTTCTTGGGGAGATTCAGTGTGATACAGAATGTGACGAGGCCGGCCCTTTGAAATACAGGCACAACAGAAACAGGAAGAAAGAGTGAGAGAAAGAGCACAGCAGGGGTTGCCACCACCCCCTGCTGGAGCCTTGTGGAGGTTTTAGGTGTTTTCGCTCAATAAACACTCACAACGCCCAGTCCGGGAATTGAAACAGCAAATCCCACAACCAC
>NC_068994.1:5940879-5953379 GCF_001194135.2 Octopus bimaculoides | reverse complement strand
TATATATATATATATATTATATCATACATACATATATATAAATATATCAACTTGCCTGGAAGGTTGGTGACAGGAAAAGCATCTAGTTATAGAAAATCTATCTCATTGAACTTCACTCAACACATGCAAGCATGGAAAAAAATGGACGTTAAAATGATAATGATGATGATGATGATGATGATGTTGTGTGTGTGTGTGTGTGTGTGTGTGTATGTGTGAATGTATGTATGAATGTATGTATATATGTGAATAGACACCTATGTATTAATTTCAGAGTTGTGATGATTAAGCCTATAATGACAGTTGTGTTGTCAAGCATCAATAGTTGGTATTTTCCTTATATCTGTTCTGTAGCCAAGGTGACCATAGCATAGTCAGCTTCCACCTTGCCCATCTGTACTTCCCGAGTCCACCAGCTATTATTGATAATCATTTAAGATAACACATTATCTATTGTTTGCTTGTTTTATTTTTTAAAACTTTTTATTTGTACATTGTCTTTGGTATGTCATGTCTTAGAAGTGAGTGCAATATATATATATATATATATATGTATTTATAGATCTACAATGATTGATTTTCTCTGCTTACATTGAACAATATAAAGGGCTGTGTGTTTGATTAAATGTGTTTGTTTTTAGTCACTGGTAATATATTGAGCTAAGAAAGGTTATGTCCCCTTTGTAAGACACTAATATCTCCTTCGGTCAATAGCCATTGGTAATATTATATAATATAGCAGTGTGGCGAGCTGGCAGAATCGTTAGCATGCCAGGCAAAATGCTTAGTGGTATTTTGTCTGTCTTTACATTCTGAGTTCAAATTCTGCCAAGGTCAACTTTGCCTTTCATTCTTTTGGGGTTGATAAATTAAGTACTAGTTGTGTACTGGGGTCAATGTAATTGACTTACCCCTTCCCTGAAATTGCTGGCCTTGTACCAAAATTTGAAAACAGTATCGTATAATATACTGTGCCACCACCACCAACACCCTTGAATCCATCACTGTACATACACAATCGCATATCTATATATTCATGTATGTATGTATGTATGTATGTAGGCACACATGTCTAGGTGCATAGGTACACTATGATCTATAGACATGTAGAAGAGGGTCGATTCATATGAAAAAGAAAGTGAACAAAATAACGACCACTTGTTCATTGGGAAATTTGTACGTTCAATTTTTTAAATACTTTAATTTTTTTATAAAGCAAACCAAATGTTCATCATTTTGAGCCACTCACCCAATGAGTATTTCTGCCAAATGTGGTGAAAATCTGTTCAGCTCTTTTCCAGTAATTTTGCAAACACACAGATGAGTGATTACAATACCCTGCTTTCGCTTACATGCGCAGGGTATTAATAATAGCAGTAGCTCCTATCTTAGGTACAAGGCTAGATAACTACAGTATTAACAACAGTGAATTTAAAATAAGCCAACAGTGTTGCTACACATTCACTAAACCTGTTAGATATAGCAGCCAAATGTTTCTCAAACCACATGCCACCCTTAAAAATAAAGGAAAAACATAGCGTATTATGTAGTCCAAGATATACTATGTTTGAAATAAAAAGGCAAGATGATCTTAATAGAAATACTTCTGCTCACAAGTTTACTGGATCAAGTCAGATTGGAGATAAACAAGAACAAGAACAACAAAAAACCTTGATATAAATTAACAATAACAAAATTCATAAAAAAATATAACTTTATTTATTTCTATAGAAAAATATTTATATAAAAAAAAGCTAAAATATTTCATATAACAAAGAATTACAAAGTAGAAGATTTGTTACATGTTCACATTCTGATAAGTTCACTATTTTCTGTGGAAGCAGCAGATAATACATAAAAGTTTTCTGGAACAACATAACTGACCATTAATTGAAGAGATGATAACTGTCCACTTCAAGAGTGAGCTGACCAATGGGAGGTCAATGTGGGATTGTGTTTTAGATGGTCATTTGAACTTCTGGTAGCAGCAGACAAAATTTCACTCAAATTTAACCCTCCCATGACAACCCCTTTCAATGCCAACCTGTCCATGGCTGCCTTTCGGTCTATGTTTCAATGTTTCTGTTGTAAAGGGATCTAAATTAAAATTTCCAATCGAAAATTTTATTTTCATTAATGTTCTGAACACCAGATTAACAACGACAAAGTTACTGGCACTCCGTTGATTATGTTGATGAGGGTACCAGTTGATCCGATCAATGGAACAGCCTGCATGTGGAATTAACGAACAAGTGGCTGAGCACTCCACAGACACAGTGAGCACCAACCCAGGGCTATAACAACAACAACAACAATAACAACAGTAATAACAAGCTGACCAATTCCAGAATGTAGTAAAATGTCCATCTCTTGGTGAGGCAGCTGTGGATGTTTTGAGGAGAAAAGGGACCATTTCCTGAGAAAGGTAACAAAGTGATAGATGTGTCCACCTTATAGGAAGGCAACTGGTCAACTACTGACAAAGACAGATGTCCGTGTTGTGAAGATATTTCACTGTCCACTTTCTGAAGGAATGACAACTGACCATAAAATGAAGTAGATATATATATATATATATATATGGAGAGAGAGAGAGAGGTCAGCAGATGTTGTGTCTGAACTTTAATGCTGACCAGGTAAAAGATGGATCTTGAGATTGATCTGCTTTAATTTGGATTTGATCCGCTGTCTCTGTGTTCTGAGAGAAGTTTTCAGAGTAGAAATACTATGTTCTGTCTGGGAAATAGACAAAAAAAAAAACAAAACAAAACAGAAAATTAGTAACATATATATTGATACATGTGTGTGTGTGTGTGTGTTCGTGTCTGTTTGTCCCCCATCACTGTTTGACGACCAGTGTTGGTGTGTTTATGTCCACATGACTTAGCAGTTTGGCAGAAGAGACTGATAGGATAAGTACTAGGTTTAAAAAGAAAATAAGTACTTGGGTTGATTCATTCGGCTAAAAATTCTTCAGTGGTGATGCCCCAGCATGGCCGCAGCCCATTGAGTGAAAGAAGTAAAAGAGGAACACCATCATATGATTTAGGTTACGGCCAACAACTGGGGCATTACTGTTGAACGAAGACTGCTTTGGGGATTAAACTCCAATGGTAGACATAATCCAATGGTAGACATAATCTCGTTGCATTACAAAATATATTCACATAGACACAAACACATTAATAATCAAATATAGACAACGACAATACTTACCTCTGCCAGTTCAGCTGCCACGGTTTGTAACATGGAGCGTTCCTGCATGTTGCTCTGCCAACTCTGCAACTGCTGTTTATATGTCCGCAATGAACTATAAAAGATGGTTCAAATACAGATCAATTTGAAGTGACAAGGTACAATATATTTGAAGGTATTGCCAAAATCTTGTTCTTATTTTTTTGTAAAAGTTTGTCTGATGAAGAAATAAAACATGCACAAAACGTCTCAGGGTTTCTGAAATTTTGGGGAAGAAAGGAGAAAATTATTCTTTGGACCGAATGCTAGCAACAAAGTGGACCCCTACCTTTACACTATATTTGTTGCAGATAACAATTATGTCCCACTTCACACAGTTCTGCCACTCAACTTTACTAGTACAGATGGCTTTGCCACTACTATACAATACGGATAGCTTTATCAATGTAATAACCATGTACAAACAGCTGTGTCACTGTAGTGTCCATGATAAACATCTGTGTATCCATATTGCACCCTAAAGGGAGCAACATAACCTTTGGATTCCCACATGTCTGAGAATTTCCCCCAAACAGCCAATTAAATAAGCAGAATGGTTTAATGTACAAACCTAAGTCTGAGACGGCCCTGTTTGTAGTCCAGCATTAACTGCTTCAAGTGTGAAATTTCTTCAATCAACTGTGACTGGCTACACTCTGTAGTTGATGGTAATTTGTCATGCATGTCTGAATCAATGCTGCTACCCTGGAGAACATTGCTGACACTAAGGCTTAATAAGGTGAAGTCTTGGGGTGTCATCAGTTGGTGACCCTCTTGCACATTACTCTGTGTTAACCTTGAACCAGAACTGATTGCAGGAACTGTACAACATTGTAATTCTTCTTCATCTTGAACGATATCTAAGTCAATGCTGCACTGCAGGTCTTCATCTTGGGACATGTAAGGAACAATATTCTGTAGCAGACCATCACTGTAGGGAAGGTCATGGTTACCACAGCACTGAGCGCCTTCATTATTTGGAATGCTGGACTTAATGATGGGAAATACATTATTGTCTTGGACAGTGTTAGGTACTGAGCCCTGTAGTAATCTGTTATCTCCAAGAATGTTATGGGCTGTTGTTTGTAGCTGCTCTTTAATTCTGGGAATGTTCTCATTGGTACTGTATATTAAATTCTTATCTCTGGGAATGTTAGCATTATTATTCAACAGCGAACCTTTATGAAAAGAATCACAGGTCTTAGTGGTCAGAAGTAGCTGTTTATTTTCAGACATGTTGGGCTGTGAACTCTGCAATAACACTTCTTCTCCAACAGTGCTGGGATGTGATATTGCCAATGGCGGCATCTGTTCAGCAGTGTTTGGTTTAAACATTAATGCTGATGACCTCTCTTGCCTGATATCTCCAGACCTCATCTTTGTCAAGAACCCACAGTTGGCGTCAGGTGAAGCAGATTCCAATGGAAGATGGTTTAATGAAATGGGGCAGGAACTGACAGCACCAGCAATCTGAAATGATAACAAAACATGAGATATAGAATATATATTCATATATCCTTTTACTGGTTTCAGTCTTTAGACTTGTACACTATTTTGTTATTTTAAAAAATTTCAATCTTGTACTCTATATTTTGAACTTTAAATTACATTTTGGAATTAAGAGGCACCACGCAAATAGATGAACACATTCAATGTAAATCATGCACGAAAACCCCTGTTTGGCCCCTATTCTGAAGACAGCTGACCCTGTCTTTAAGATGAGTCAAGTGTCTTCATTACTAAAGTTAGTGAATGATATGGAAATAAAAACATTTCATAAGCTGTAGCAAGGGTGAGGGAACCCCTTCCCCACGAAGGAATCCCTTCCCCACGAGGGAATTATTGCCCACTTTCAAACTGTACACAGAGACCATAGGGAGCTGGTTTGGTTAGCAATTTAAGGGGGAGGGATTAATTCTTACTATTAATCCTAACTTGGCTGGTACTTTATTTTATAACTTCCTGATGTGTCTTGCTATGATTAATATGGGTTCCATAGCTATCTTTAAGAATTTGGTGAAATTCTAGATATAAGACAGCAGTGGTGGCAGTGGCACCACTGCCGCCCACCACAATGCAGTGATCAATTGATTGCTTACTGAATCAGTCCTGATGAACCGGTTACATCATCATCATTTTATGTTCATCTTCCATGCTAGCATGGGTTGGATGGCTTGATAGGAGCTGGTAAGTCAGAGGACTGTACCAAGCTCTACTGTCAGTTTTGGCAAGGTTTCAATGGCTGGATGTCCTTCCTAAAGCCAGCCACTTTACAGAGGGAACCAGGTACTTTTCACATGGCACCAGCACTGGCGAGGTGGCACCAGCATCAGCAAGATCTCCAGCATCGAAAGCAAAATAAATTACCTGCTCTTCATTATTCCTTGTTTGAGATGATGCCACTCTGTCTCCGTCACTGACCACATAGTCTCTGTTTAACGTGGGTGGTGGTGGTGGTTGTTGTTTATCACAGTGAGGATGACTGGAAGATTCTGGGACAGTCCTGAAAAGAATATCACGACAGTGAATCCTAAGATACAAAAAACATATCAAGACTAACTTCTACGACTGTCTTAAAATTTTGCAGATGAAGCCATGCATCTTATTAAAACAATTAGCAGAAACATAAGTACAGATGGATGCCCTTCCTAATGTCAACCACTCCAAGAGTGTAAAGGGCACTGCTCATGTGCCAGTTACGTGACACTGGCATCGACCACGATTACAATTTTAGAGTGTCCCTGTCATACAAGCGGTGCCATTCATTTGCGACATTTTGTGAAAAATATGTCTGAAAAAACTGTTATTTTACTTGGAAATATGTGGGGGTTGGTGACAGGAAGGGCACCCAAGGTAGAAAATCTGCCTTAATAAACTCCACCAGACCAATGCAATGATGATGATGATGATAGTAGTGCTACCAGGTCATATTGACTTGTGAGTGATGGCCATGGTATTATATGTACCACCATCTCACTATCTGATTGAAACCAAAGCTTAGCTGGGACCAGAGTTCTTTTTTGATGTTGGCTGAGACAAACAGACAAACACGTTTCAGAATATTTCTACACAGCCAGGCCTAACTAAGCAAATATGAATATAAATAAATAAAATGTTAAAATAAAGAATAGTTGCTGCTACAAAACCTGCTGACAGAGTCAATGGAGGAATTGTCAAGATCCAGTGATTCCAAGATGAAGGCTGGACAAACTGGCTTTGGTCTTGATTTAGTTAATTCCAGAAGATTATTGATGGCATCTTGGTTGATGCTAAAAAAAAAAGAGAAGAAAACTGAGTGATGGTCACAGGGATTTTAGTATGTTGGACAGACAACTCTTTGACACAAATATTTGTTTAGATAGAATATGTTTGCCTGGGTCAGTTGCTCAACAGAGATGTATACTTGATGTGGATGGCTTTGACACAGAAATATGTTTGATAGGAAAACAGAGTTGACATAAAGATGTGTAGTCGATGTTGACGTGTCTGATATGAAAAATACCTTTGAGAACACATATGGGTGACATACAAATGTTTGATGGTACAAGCCTTTGAACCAGGAGGAGGAGGAGGGCATGCTATGAACGAGACTACTACCTTGGCCCACCTGTCAATCAATGATGCTACTTAAGTGTCAGCCAGCCTCATCTAGTGGCGCTATTTCCCAGTCAGCATGTTATGGCTTTCAAGCCATCTTGTCTTCTAGCTTCAGCCATATATAGAAGCTGGGTTTTTTCAACTGCCTCCTTGTATCCTCCTTATTACTTTTCTCAGCTCTGAGCTTGAAAATGCAAAACTGATGGCAATAAAAATGGTTTGTATAGAGAAACAGGATATTACCTCCAGCTTCCACGATTGATTGTTGAATCTTTGGATGAGGAAATTGCACTGTGTAGTGGGGCATTCGGAATATTTTGGAGTTTGGGTAAGCACAAGAGCTGAGACGAATGTGGTCTTGAGTCACTGTCACAATGCAACTTCTGGCGCCTTTTAACATACAGTTTCCAGCGCAAAGCAAACTTCTGTGCAAGGCAGAATGTGGACAGGGCTTCCTGCAAAGAGAAAGAAATATGATGACGATGACAATAGTAATAATTATTGTTTCTAACATAAGTATAAGGGTGAGAATTTGGGGACGAGAGAAGGGGGTTAATGAATTAAATTGATACTAGAACTTGATTGGTGTTTAATTTTTTCTGATCTTCGTGCTAGGAATATACTGGGGCCATGTGAAATTACTAGGTCTCTCCCTTGTTATAAGTGGCACTCTGTTGATTACGATGACAAAGGTGCCAGATGATCTGATCAACAGAACAGCCTGCTCATATAATTAACGTGCAAGTGGCTGAGCACTCCACAGACACATGTAACCTTAACATAGTTCTCAGGGAGATTCAGAGTGACACAGAATGTGACAAGGCTGACCCCTTTAAATTACAGGTACAACTCATTTTTATCAGCTGAGTGGACTAGAGCAATGTGAAATACAGTGTATTGCTCAAGGACACAAAACTCCACAGGGAATTGAACTCATGACCTTGCGATTGTGAGGTAAATACCCAAACCACTAAGCCGCACACCTTCACCTCTGTTACATTACCCTATACTATACAACAGTCCATTACACTTCTGTACATAACACTCCCCTGCACTACAATGTATTACACAATACAATGCTATGTTATACAACACCACCCTTTCTTTTCTCTTGTTTTCACCAGCTGAGTGGACTGGAGCAATGTGAAATAAAGTGCCTTGCTCAAGGACAGAATGCATCACCAGGAATTGAACCCACGACCTTACTGTGTGCCTATATAAATAAAGAAGCTGGGTCTCATGATCCTCCCCCCAACCTGGATTAATTTCTAGATTAGTTAAAGCGTTAAGACACAAACTGAAGGTGTTTCCTCTTGGCAGGGATAACAAACCTGTGTCTGCTGTGTCTGGGCAAAACTTTTTCTCCAGCGACCCAACTGATCTGCGGTGGCCAACCATTTTTGTAATCCTTGTCGTAGTAGACGTCTCCGACGGCTCTCACAAGCAGCTTGGATACGGGACTTCTTCCGAACGCTGTCACACACAAACTTCCTCCATCCTCTAAAAACCTGCAAAAAGTAATCATACACATTATGGGTGTGTGTGTGTGTGTGTGTGGGAGCAGACTTAGTAGAGGGAAACTTACAGAAGCTTGTATATAAAAGCAAATATATATTGATATATATAAAACCCATGCCAGCATGGAATATGGATGTTAAAAGTTGATGTTGATGATGGTGATATATGTATGTGTGTGAATTGTATTAACTTGACATTGCTTAATAGTTGTAAAATGGGAGTCACTGTCATACAAGTGGTGTTGTTTGCTTCCAATCCTGAGGGAAAATTTTTTTGATTATGGGGAAACAATAGTTTGTATGGAAACAGGTGAGAATTGGTGACAGGAAGGATATCTGACCATAGAAAATCTGCCACAGCAAATTCCATCTGATCCATGTAAGTTTGGAAAGTGAATGTTAAGATGATGATGACTGACTGACTGACTGATTGAATGAATGAATGAATGAATGAATGAATGAATGTATGTATGTATATATGTATGTATGTATGTATGTATGGATGGATGGATCTTTGTGTTTGTCTTTCATTGCTTGACAAACAGAGTTGGTTTGTTTACAACCTGTAATTTAACAGTTCAACCCCCAAAAGAAATTGATAGAATAAATACCACACTCAAAGTAAGTACGAAGGTTGATTTCATCAACTGAACTTTCCAGGGTGGCGCTGTCCCAGCATGGCCACAGAAACAACGACTGAAACAAGTAAAGGAATAAAAGACAGTGCAACACTTACCTTACGTTGCAGTGTTGTACTCCAGTGCCAGAGTGCAATGTATGTTTTTTGGTTTTCTACACGGGAGAGCTCCAGTTGTTGCTGCCACACAGCAAAGGCAGCTATTGTGATCCGTGTCTGGTTGAACCAGTCGGCCTGCATCTTCAGAAGCTGCAACACAGATATCAGCCCTTTAGCATTTACAAGACAAAAACTAAAGGTAGTAATTGGTCTTTTAATCAACATGAGGGTTGTATAGGTTTAAAGTAAGTGCATGCATGCCTGTGTGGTAAAGAAGTTGATGTTGTTTAACCCCAGGTCAGCTTAAAATGGGTAGGACTATAATCAGGATTCTACCTGCACTAACCTTCCAATGTTTAGCCCTTTAACATTTAGATTAAACCTTCAAATATAATGCTTATTTATTCACAATGTTTGGAATTAATCCTGCATCATCTCACATATTTGAAATTCTAATGATGTGGCAAGGTTTCTACAGCTGGAAGCCCTTTCTTATGCCAACCACTTTACAGAGTGCACTGGGTGTTTCTTTTTAGCCCAGCAACACTAGTGAGGTCAGCACTGTATCTTAAACTACATTATCTAATCTAAACCTCCTTGTTTTAAAGCCATTCTCCAGCCCCTGGCCTACAGACAACCTGTGTCTCCTCCTGTATTTTTATACTGTAACTACAACAGTCTCTGCACCTTCATGTCGGTTAGTTTTGTGCATTCTCTCCTCATGCAAACCAAACTCTTTCATCATTCCTTTTCTTCTCACCCCGCCACCCATGTTCAATTCAACTCAACCATTTAAGCACCACACAACCCATTGCATTCAGTCCTTTCTCCTCTGTATATCATCCTTCTCAATTGGCAATAGCTTAAGAAGAACATTGCCAGCATCAATTTCAAAAGACCAGGAAGGCCGTGTTAAAGGCAGTGCCCATCCATTCCATCAGATACAATAAGTATCTATACATATATCATCATCATCGTTGTTTAACGTCCGCTTTCCATGCTGGCATGGGTTGGACGGTTTGACTGAGGGCTGGCGAGCCAGAAGGCTGCACCAGGCTCAATCTGATCTGGCAATGTTTCTACAGCTGGATGCCCTTCCTAATGCCAACCACTCCGAGAGTGTAGTGGGTGCTTTTTACGTGCCACTGGCATGAGGGCCAGTCAGGAGGTTCTGGCAATGACCACGCTCAAAAGGTGTTTTTATGTGCTACCTGCATGGGAGCCAGTCTGGCGGCACTGGCAATGACCACGCACAAATGTTGTTTTCCATGTGCCACTGGCACATGTCGGTAAGGCGATGCTAGCAACAATCACGCTCAAATGGTGCTTTTCATGTGTCACCAGCACGGGAGCCAATCCATGGCCCTGGCAACGACCACGCTCGGATGTGCTTTTAATGTTCCCCTGGCACGAGTGCCAATCAGGTGGTACTGTCATTGGCCACGTCATGATGATGATGATGATATATACTAACCTTCTTCTTGTAGTTGTTGACAACCCAATGAGTCCAGGCAGCAAAAGTTTTGGACAGAAGTTTTCTTCGGTGATGTACAATTGCTGTTTGCCACTGGAGACGACCCAGCAACGACTTTTGGTATTGGGTTTGCCACACATTGTACATTCGCCACAAACGACCTGAATAAATAAACAAACATATATATGCATGTGTGTGTATAATAATAATAATAAAAAAAAAATAATAATAAAAATAACAGCCGATGAGAATGCATTGTAGCTCTTAGCTCCGGCATTTGAAACTCTAAGTACTATTATGACAACTTACTGATTGTCTTAAACTATACATTATATATATATATATATACAGGATGTTTGAGCAACATTTGACAGTTTGCATAAAAGCAAATACATAAGATCTCATTCCAAAATAAAAGTATTTAAAAAAAAATATAAAGGATTTAGTGGTTCCCAACCAAGGTCCATATGACCCTCAAGGGTCCAAAAAATATTTACTAATAAAAATAGGATTTTTAAAACATTGAATAGATACGAGGGTCCACCAGAGCAAAATAAGAATTAAAAAGGTCCACAGAAAAAAATGCTGAATAGTAACCCTACTTACGTTGCTCCAATGTAGTTTGAACTGTGGCCACCCAGCTTCTGGTCTCGGATTTCTTGTAGGCATGGATAGCAGAGTAGGCCCTCCATGTGAACATGATCTGTGATGTGAGAGAAAGAAAAAGGGACATTTACACAGCCAACAACAGCAGCAGCAGTAGTAGTAGTAGTAGTAGTAGTAGTGATAACAGTAGTGGTGATGTTTGTTGTTGTTTGTTTGTTTTACCCCCATGCTTCCATGCTGGTATGGGTTAGGTGAATACATTTACAGTCGAATGTCCTTCCTGCTGCTTACCCTTCTCTGTTTTCCAAGTTTGGCAGGATATATTCCACTCACAAAGCCAGTGTGTGATTTGTTGAGAGGGTAATGTCAACAAACATCACCGTTTGTAGCCAGCAGTGCAGACAATAAACATTGACACACACATGCATATTCACATATATACACAGACATACAATCACATATGAGCACACACACACACACACATATATCATTATCATGGTGCCAATGGAGCGCTAAGAGCACCATCCGAGCGTGATCATTGCCAGAGCAGCTGTCTGGCTTCTGTGCCAGTGGCACGTAAATAGCACCATTTGAGCGCGATTGTTACCAGCGTCACCTTACTGGCACTTGTGCCGGAAGCACGAGAAAAGACATTTGAGTGAGGTCGTTGCCAGTGCCACTGGACTGGCTCCTGTGCAGGTGGCATGTAAAAAACACCATTTTGAGCATGGCCGTCGCCAGTACCGCTTGACTGGACCTCATGCCGGTGGCATGTAAAAGCACCCACTACACTCTCGGAGTGGTTGGCATTAGGAAGGACATCCAGCTGTAGAAACTCTGCCAGATCAGATTGGAGCCTAGTGTAGCCATCTGGTTCACCAGTCCTCAGTCAAATCGTCCAACCTATGCCAGCATGGAAAGTGGACGTTAAACGACGACGATAATGATACACACACGACAAATTAACTAGGAAATACACAAAGGAAATGAAAGCAACAAACCTTAGAGAGTAAATTTCTGTTGTAAAATACTGCAGCTGTTTGCTCTTGCTGTCTATTGTGCACTCCATGTCTGCTGACTGTATACCAGTGTCTGAACCTCTCTCTGTAAAACACACCAAATTTATTTATACAAATATGCAAAACAATATATACATACATGCATACAAAGTTAAAAACATGCACACACACATACACTTATGTATATACCCTCTCATGAACACATAAACCTGCACATGCACTTATATAGAGGCATATGCAAATATACACGCTCTTACACAGGCATATGTATATATATATATATATATATATATATATATATATATATATATATATAT
>NC_068994.1:5934011-5940459 GCF_001194135.2 Octopus bimaculoides | reverse complement strand
TTATTAATATTTCTAAGTCTCTCTCTATATATATATAAGAAAAGAAATGGAGCAACAATTAACAATGAGAAGTTGATCATTGGTATTAAAAGGTCATAGTTTAATTGTAGTTCAAGAACATTTACAGCTGTTTCAGTTTCGGAGTGGTTGGCATTAGGAAGGGTATCCAGCTGTAGAAACCTTGCCAAATCAGATTGGGTCCTGGTGCAGCCCCCTGGCTTGCCAGTTCTCAGTCAAACCGTCCAACCCATGCCAGCATGGAAAGTGAGCATTAAATGATGATGACGATGATGATGATATACACACACACACACACACGTATTTATACATATATATATTTAGTGTAGACTTTCGTCTGACTCAGGCAAACATGGAAAAGTTAGACAATGATGACTCATCAATTTCTTCCAACCGATAGTTGTCCAGTAAATCAATACAAGATGGCTGACAAAGCAAAGCTGAATGAGAGACAGGGTGGGTGGATTGTAAGGGTTGGGAAGACTTACTTCAGTATCTTGTGACGTGCAGTCTGGAACATCTTCATGGCTTCCATCTTAATTGAATGACATTGCGTGATGTAGAGACGCCAGGCAAAGAAATATTTACAATACAGATGTGATTCATGACGTTGCTGTGCGTGTTTGTAGATCAATTGCTTCTGTTGACACGTTTGATGATACTGCACAAGAAAAATTATAAATATAAATATACAGGGTATCCACAAAAATACTGATTCCAAACAGGTATAACATGTAGCTTTATTGTAATAATCTTTCACAGTTAGTAGCTTCAGATACAGGATTTCATTCAGTTTCATGTGGTATAGGGTAGCATTAAAGGCACTCAATGTGTGCCCCTCTGGTTACTCGGCAAACATCGTTGCGATGATCCAGTTCGGTCCAGACGCTCTGCAGCATATCTGGAGTTATCATGCGAACTGCTTCACTGATCGAAATTTTTATCTCTTCCAATTTTAGCAGGTAGTGGCAGTACGCAAACTGTGCTCTTCACGTACCCCCAAAGAAACAAGTCACAAACAGTTAGATTCGGTGACGAATACACATACACACACACACACAAAGTGTAAATACCTGAATCCAGGCTGCTAAACATCTGCGTTGAATGTGGCTGTAGTAACAGACTGTTGCAAGCATTTCAAGACGATTCCTGCAAGAGAAATATTCCAGAGATATAAAGACTTGTAAGGAACGGTTTTCACAAATTTGGTGGTTGTATCATCATCATCATCATTTAAGGTCTGTTTTCCTCTACTGGTATGGGTTGGACAAAGTGACAGGAACTGGTAAGGCCTGGGGCTGCACCTGGTTCCATAGTCTGTCTTGGCTTGATTTCTAGGGCTGTAGTAGTAGAAGACAATGCAGTAGGACTGAACCCAGAACCATGTGGCTAGGAAGCAACCTTGTTACCACATAGCTATGCATGTGCCTCATATGTACATGTGTTTGCATCTCCTTGTCTTGACATACATGATAGTTGCAAGCAACCCTCACCATTATACAAGTAATATCCTTTGCTTCCAATCTTCCATGTAAACATGTCCAGTCGTGGGGGAAACATTACCTTGCTTTGTAATTTATGAAAAGTGACAACAAGAAGGGCAAGATGGCTGGAAAAAAAATCTCCCTCAATAAATCCATCTGAAAGCATAGGAAAGTGAATGTTATGATGATGATGATCAATATAGATTATATCAGATACAGTATATATGTATGTATACTTACATATTGTGTATGTCCTCTATATATTGTCTCCAAGCAAGAAAGAATCTCCGCAGTGTAGCCTTCTGCCGATGGTAACAAGCTTCGTCCTGCAGAGAATAAAAGAGAGCATCTTTATACAGGTTGTGCTGGAGACTGTGTTGTAGCAACACAGCAATATATTCTGACTAGAATTAAGGGCTAAAAACAATATACATTCACTCATCATTATCTTTCATTTGCTAATTTCTCATCTATGCTTGCAGGTCTTTCTCAAACTCTCTGATATGACATACCAGCACATTGGGGAAAAAAACTGCCGGTACATTAATAAATAACACAGGATGGTCATGGCTGAAACACTTTTGATCAAATACTCTCCATAGACAGTGGGTAGATTTTTGGACTCTCATCCACGGTATAGTGGTGACTCAGTGGCCCTCATCACAGATAAGAGACTAACTGTTCTCATGTGCTGTGCGTATTCATTATTCAGCAAACATGATGTTACTACTGGTCACCAGATGGCACTGTGGAGATGGATCAAAACGAGTAGCCCTCCTCCTCCAAATTGCAGGCCATGTACTTATAGTAGAAAAAATTATTATTAAAAGGTGTTTCAACTGAATCCAAAGTTTCTAACGTTTCCAAAGTTTCAACTGAACACCAGAAGGTAGTGTAATAGTTACAAGTCAATAGAAGAGTCTCTATATGTTTGCTTCACCTGCTAAATCTCCCTGAAATCACCACCACTACCATCTGAAAAGAAGACATGTCACATTATGAAGTCCAGTGTTCTCTGCATGAAGATAAAAAATAGGACCCAAGGTCTGACTGTCCAACCAGAGCTGATCTGGAGCTAAATAACAACAACATGGACGACGACAACTACTACTCTAGGTTCCAGTTAAGATATAAAATTACCTACCACCAGGTGGCACTGTGAGGTCCTTTTCTTCCATGTTGCTAGAGTCTTACACATTGTTACTCTATTGTAATGGACAATTGCCTGAGAAAAAGATTACACAAGAAAACAAAATTCTAAATAACCAGCAAAACTTAGAAACAACATTCAACATTTACACATTTAGATGTATCTCAGTGGGTTTATAAATGTGTGCGTGTGTGTGTGTGTGTGTGTATATATATATATATATATATGGGAGAATTTACGAAAAAAACAACAGTCGAAGACAGGTGGTGTAAACAACAAATGGATGTATTAGTTTAACGCTCAGGAATAGAGAAAATCTTTGACATTTCGAGCCTATGCTCTTCAACTGAAAGGAACACAGAAAGAAATAAGGAGAGAAACAAGGAGAAAAAAAATATAAATGTAGTGGTCAGCAATCTATCATGGCGAATCATATATATATATATATATAGTGGTGTTTTGCACTTATGATCCCAAAATTGCAGTTTCAATTCCCAGGCCAGGCAGTATGTTGTGTTCTTGAGCAAACCATTTCATTTCACATTGTTCCAGTCCACTAATCTATAAATGGATAAACCCATGGTGGACTAGCATTCTGTTCAGAGGAGATGGTGGCTTGCCTGCCAAGCCAGTTCAGGGTAACGTCATTCGAAAGCTACAACAATGCAAGGAAGCGCATTGTGACCAACAGTGTACGACCACATCTAGTAACCTGGTCGATACAGTGATCTACAATGGTATACAATGTCACAACTTACCATTACTTCCATACGACGTACTTCATGTTTCTTCACAGCTGCTTCTTGCCAAAGAGCAAAGACTTTGGCTGTCAAATTATCTCTGCGACAAAAGAGAAGATGCTTGTTTTAACTATCTTCAAATGTAACAATGTTTTAGAGACAAATGTTGTAATCGTCACATAAATATATATATCTGTGAATGTATGTATGTTATGTATATATATGTATGTATCTATCTATATCTGTATATATATATAAATGCTTTCAGTGCGAATGCTTTTTTATATGGTGTCGAGTTTACAATTCTGTAAATAATAATAATGGTATTTTTATATAAGCTTAAAGCTTATAAGCGATCATCATGCAATGACTAAGGAAAATAGTCTAATAAAGGGGCATATAAGCTCTCAACAGAAAAAAGAAGGCTTTCCTATCCACGTGGAAGGCCTATTTATCGATACGGTTGTACATTGGGTAAATGTGTTTGAAAGTTGTGGTTTCTTTGGTTTGTTTGTTCCCAAACAACGCTTATTTTAGTGCTGTTGACATCAGTGGATTGAATGGTACTGCTCAGGTGTTGAAACTGTAATGATATCCGTGGGGCAGCTGATGATGGAGTTATGTTGGATTGTTGGTATGGCTGTTTTTGTATATGTGGAATAGTATTATAACACATCCTTTTGATATATATGCATATACACATGTTAATAATTACCTCCAGTATTCTTCAGCCTGCTGTGACATGGCCCGTTGGTACTTCTGTTGGTCAACATACAATGTCCAGTGGTAAAACACCTTTGGCAAAATGGTTACGTAGAAGTGAGCTTTGGCTCTGCTGTGTTGAGCCTGCAAAGAACCACAAGCAAAATGCCTTTCACTTCTTATTTGTTATATCAATCATGTGCCGGAGAACAACAATCAACTTTCTGTTAATTTTTTAAGGAATTTTATGTCATATTTTGTGATCAATAGCATCACTATTTATATGTTTTTAATGGGTCAAATACTCGTTCACATATTGTAAAGAAATTTTGCTTAAAATTTACCTGTCTGTTGCTGAGGTTTATATTTTTCACCAAAACACATGCATATGCACACAAATGCTGCTCCCACCACACACACAAGGCCTCCAAGAGAAGTTCGACCAGGTAAAAGAAAACCAGTTTTGGGCTTCAAGATGGTTTCAAAATTCAGAGGTGCTGAGTTTTTTTTTTAGGGAGAGCTTCAATAGCTAGTCATAACCCCTCTCTAGTCCTCTTGGTCCCGGACCAATATACTGGCTGTACCCTTCTTTCACAGGCCTACTTTGTGTGTGTGTGTGTGTGTATCTATCAGTCTGTCTGTGTATAGATTACTTGCTCTCACATCTAAGACAGTTCTACAGCTATGTACATGGCTATCTCAGGCAACACCCAGAGAAAGGTCATCTGACTGTTTCGTTAAAAACTGGCACTCAGGTTCCAGTTGGATATGTAACATACCTGACATTGAATTCTCCAGGCTGTATAATGGAACCAAGCATCAAAGAATTTCTGAAGAAGACGAAGTCTGTGGAACAACAAGAAAAAGAGAAAAATATTATTTACATGCCCACGGGCATATGGCATAGTGGTTAAGAGCGTGGGCTACTAACCCCAAGATTCCAAGTTATAGGAATAGAGGTATGTCTGTGTGGTTAGGGGGGTTACTTTTCAACCTCCTGGTTCTGGGTTCAATCATACTGAGCAGCACCTTGAGAAAATTTTCCTATCACATTCTGAGCCTGATGAATGTCTTGCAAGCAAAATTTAGTGGATGGAAACTGTGTTGAAGCCCTTTGCATGTTTGTATGTGTGTGTGTGAATGTGTGTGCTGTGTTGGTGCTCATATATACATATCTATACACATACACATATATATACTAATAAATATTTATACACAACATGGCCAGTATCAGAACACCTGAGATAAATTTAAAGAAGATAAACAGCAGTTTTGCTGTAGAACTTTAAACAGATGTAGAGAGAAAATAAAGGAGATTGCCTGAACATGTTTCATGGTTCACTGATCACACATCATAAGACAAGTGCATGAGTACTTTAGCATTCTTTTGCCTATAAAGAAAACTTACGTACACTTCTGCATCCTTCA
Source organism: Octopus bimaculoides (assembly GCF_001194135.2). NCBI lineage: Eukaryota > Metazoa > Mollusca > Cephalopoda > Octopoda > Octopodidae > Octopus > Octopus bimaculoides. The sequence continues at coordinate 5,934,937 of NC_068994.1, read as the reverse complement.
CACACACACATATGTTGATAGCATTTGTGATACCAGCAAAAGAAGTAAATACTGGTGAAAGATATAGCATGACAACCAGTAAACTAGTGCTCATTGAACAAAACAGGGAATAAAATATGAGTGTAAGAAATGATCTCACCGATAGAAACTTTGAGCTCTTTGAGTCAAGGGGATGAGTCGTTGGTCATACTTCGAGTCAAGCCTGTCGGACCAGTAGTTCCAAGACATTTTCAGCAACTATAACAATAACAACAACAATAAAAATCCTTTCTGCTATAGGCACAAAGCCTAAAATCTTGTGGGAGGGAGCTTGTTGATCACATTGACCTCTGTCGACAATGTAGTCAACTGATATTTCATTGACCCCAAAAGGATGAAAGGCAAAGTCAGCCTATGCAGAATTTGAACTCAGAACATATAGTCAGAAGAAATGACCAAATCATTTTGTCTGGTAGGCTAACAATGCTGCCAGCTCCACACCGATTCAAGAGCACAGGACCCGAGAGAGGGGTTAGTTGAGTACTTTCAACCACAACTTGACTGGTATTTTATTTCATTGAACCTGGAGGATGAAGGACAAAGTTGACCGTGACAGAATTTGAACTCGGAATGTAAAGAGCTGGAACAAATGTTGTAAGATAATGTTTCAAACGGTCTCACCACCACCACTATCACCATCATCATCATTTGATGTCTGTTTTCCATGCTGGCATGGGATGCATGGTTTGATTGGAACTGACAAGGACAGAAGAGGCACCAGGTACAATTGTCTGTTTTGGCCTGGTTTCTATAGTTGGATGCCCTTCCTAATGCCAACCACTTGTAGAGTGTACTGGGTGCTTTTTATGTGGCACCAGAACTGGCAGGGTAACCAGGCGTCTTGCAAGACGAAAACCCTTCAACTGGACGGGGGGGGGGGAAGTAGT
>NC_068994.1:5927445-5934001 GCF_001194135.2 Octopus bimaculoides | reverse complement strand
TTCAACTGGACGGGGGGGGGGGAAGTAGTATTGAGTGGGGTGTGGCTTTGTGCCAGTTGAGAGGTTTAAGGTACAGATTCTAATGGTTCTGTCAATCTAGTGCCCTCATAAAAAGTCGCTTACATGGACCCAAGGTCTCAAGCATGGTAGAAGGGAGACAGTCAATATGAACCCCAGTACTTAACTGGGGTGGGGCTGATGCAGACTGACACTTATTCTAGCTCGCTGCCTTAAACAACAACAACAATAATAATAATCATGATATATCTGACAAAAGCATAAGGTCAGAAATTTGGGAGCAGTGGCCAGTCAATTAAACTAACCCTGGTAGCAGATCTTGCAGTTGATTTTAAAGAATCTCAGAAATCCTGAAATGGGTCATGGATGCTATCCTTCTTCTAGTAATAGTCTAACATTCAGAGATAAACTCAAGAAGACATACCTGTCTTTTATGGATCCCCTTACACAAATTGCTCAAGGTTCGCAACCTTTTCTTCTGATTCCAGTTTAAATAAAAACCTGCCATTCCATATTTCTGTGGGATGAAAAAAAAAAAAGATTTAAAACCATTTCTCCTTTATGACTTTTCAATGTAGTTTGTACATTTCTATCTCTCAGGGCCATTGTGGATTGAATGTAACTCAGTATTTAGGATATATATACATATATAAATGAACCAACCCTTACTTGCTTCCAGGCAAGGTAAATATTTCCTCATGAAATGGCAAGTTTCCATGTGAAATTAGAAATGAATGGTACCACTTGTATGACAGTGAGACTCATTTACAACAATCACATGGTGTCAAGATGTGAAGGTACAAACACACCTGAGAGATCTGAACAGACACTGAAGACTAAACTATACTTGTAGGGTATTGGTCAGCCTGTGGTTATAGTATAAGACATTTGCACTAAGTGTTAGGCAGAGGATCCATTCAAGAACCACATGGTTTTGAAGTATACTTTTTAACCACACAGCCATAGTGCCCACCAACAGAGCACATATTTCAAGAAAGGAAAATGAAATGAAACAGCATGACAAAGACCAAGTAGACATATCAAAACTTTTAATAACTCACCAGTAAACGTAATCTATAATAGTTCACAGCAACATAAAATTGATTTCTCTTCTGTTTACACATTTCTATATCTGAAGAAATTGATTAAGGATTTATTTGTCTTTGTCAATACCAGTTCAATATACTTCATGCAGTAATTTGTTTGGGACTGACCAGCCTCGGTTAATTGAATACTGAGAAGCCAACAAGAGGACTACAACAGAGACACTTGAATTGTTAGAAATAGTCAAATCTCCTCCAAATAACACCCTACTGTCTGAAAAAAAAAAATGACATGCTGGATAATGTGGTTCTGATCACAGAAAATACAGGATGGTCATAGCTGGAATAACTCTGATCACAGCTTTGCAAAATCAGTTTTGATCTACAGTTAAGCAATGTGAACAACAACTAGAATATTAACAATCCAAGAGGGAGCACTGTTGTCAACAGTGGCCAAACTGGAGCTCATGAGCCACAGGTAGCTTTCAAAAACTATGTTATGTGTGGCTTCTGATTTCAATATTTGGCGTCAGTGCTATTTTCTGCAGAGTAGCTTTAACACCCACTACCAGTCAGATTATAAATATCAATTAACAAAATGCTAGCATAGAAAATGGACATTAGATGGTGATGATGATGATGAAGACTCTATAGAAGTTTTCAATGAGCAGATAATAACCCTTTTGATATCAACCTGCCTGAGAATGTCCCTGGTTCTATGGTATAAACTCTGTGTGAACGCAATCTAAAATCAAAACCTCTACCCAACACTACTACTACTGCTGCTACCACTACTGGCATGGATGTCATTACTTAGAATTCTCTTTTCCATGCTTGCATGAATCAGACAGAATCAGTTGATGCAGGTGTTCTATGGCCAGATGCCCTTCCTGTTGCCAACACTCACCTGTTAGGGTAATATTTATTTCCTGTGACCAGACGTGATTTCCAAGGAAGACTGGAAATGGAAAACATTGCTTGTATGATAGAAATGCTTGTTTACTACAACTATCACATGATATCAAGACAAGGCTACACACACACACACAGAGGACAGCTTACATATATGATGATCTTCTTTCAGTTTCCATTTACCAGTCACATCTGTACCTTAGTTGTCAATGATTAAAAGGATACAAATTCTCCAGTGAAGCCACATGGTCCGTAAGGAAGAACGCTGTCGTAAGCTTCTCAAGTAATCCTCGTTGGCCTTGAGGGCGCGACAAGCCCATAGCTGATGTGTCCAAGCTCGAAAACTCTGGTCGCATATTTTCTCTTTGAAAAATCTATCTGCAACAGCTGAAAACCAAAATATTAGAAGATATGATATCTCTTTTACACATTTCAGTCATTTGACTGCAGCCATGCTGGAGCGCTGCATTTAGTCGAAGAAATCGACCCCAGGACTTATGCTTTGTAAGCCTAGTACTTATTCTATCCGTCTCTTTTGCCGAACCACTAAGTTTCAGGGACATTTACACACCAACATCGGTTGTCAAGTGATAGTAGGGGAGAAAAACACAGACACATAAATATACATGCATACATACATACATACATATATATATATATATATATATATGTATGTATGTATATATATACGACAGGCTTCTTTCAGTTTCTGTCGACCAAATCCACTCACAAGGCTTTGGTCAGCCTCAGGCTATACTAGAAGACACTTACCCAAGGTGCCATACAGTGGGACTGAACCCGGAACCATGTGGTTGGGAAGCAAGCTTCTTACCACGCAGCCACGCCTGAATTTAACAAACAATATCACTGATTTCTTTTGATCATAAGAATTGGTTTTAGTATAGACATATTGAGAGATTGGAGACAGTGGGTAATTTGATTATATGAATTCCAGTACTAGACTGGTTCTTTACAAACTGAAAAGGGAGCTTGACAAAATTTACATAAATTAGCATAGAGTAATGGTTTCATATTTTTTTTTTTTATAACTAAGATCTAAACTGTTAATATATGAATGCGAAAGTGACAGTTGAATAACTGTAAACCTATTTTTGGGCCACCCAGTATACTGTGATATCATTTCTCTTTTGCAAAATCATAAAATCATAAAGTGGAAAATGAAATATTTGTAAGGCAGAAGTCATAAATACATTTCTGGTAGGTTTTCTCACGTCTCAGAGCAATGTATGACATCCATTTGGTGTAAGTCAGTCGAAGAAGGAAGCAATGTTTGTGTTGCAAGGCTTTCTCAGAGAGCTGCATCTGTGCTTTTATGTCTTCATTGGCTCGGCACCAGATCTTCCAAGCCTGCCATAAGAGATTTTATAAACATTACATATGCATGTGTGAGTGTTATTCAGACATATACACCCATAGACATACATGCAAACACACAAATATACACATACTTAGATACATGAATATGGACTCACTCACGCTTACTGACACTCTGTTGGTTATGACGACAAGTGTTCCAGTTGATCGAATCAAAGAAAGCAGCCTGCTCATGAAATTAACATGCAAGTGGCTGAGTACTCCACAGACACATGTACCCTTAATGTAGTTCTCAGGGAGATTCGGCGTGACACGGAATGTAACAAGGCTGGCCCCTTTGATATGCAGGTACAACTTAGTTTTATCAGTTGAGTGAACTGGAGCAATGTGAAATAAAGTGTCTTGCTTAAGGGCACAAAGCACCACTGGAAATGGAACCCATGGTCTTGTGATTGGTAGCCGAATACCCTAACCATTAAGCCACACACACACACGATCTCTTGTAGAGCAGGAAAGGAGCTCATCTTCCTAATCATCCCAAACCCCAGTGTGTCTGACCCCAATCCCAGTCAAATCTACATCATCATGACCCCAATCTCCCACCCTCGTCCCTTCCAGTGTTAGCATCTACAAAAGATACGATAAAAACAAAGGCTACACATACAGTCATCAGGATGTGCGAGTGATGCAGTGATGTGGCTATTCTTTCTTGCTCTTTCCGGATGGCTGCTCTGTCTGTCTCTCGAAGCCACTGGGACCAACAACGCCTGCAAATATAACAATATGTCAAAATTGTATACAATAATAACAACAATACTAATAATGACGATGGACTCTCCCATCGAAGACGACATGTGAGTGTTCAGCTTTTAATAATAATAATAATAATAATAATAATAATAATAATAACAAGAGCACTCAGAGAGTGCAAACCTACGCACTAGGGATTTTGACCTTTAGATTTTTGGTAAAAAAATGCAGATTATACTCGAGGATTTACGGTATATGAAGATTTAGAAGTGCCATACCTGAATAGTTTACGAGTGTGGAAATCCTTGGCAAGCAATGACATCTGGTTCTTACTGTGTCGTCTTGTTAAGTAGTGTTGCCACAGGGTTAAACTTCTCTGCTTCAAATATCTGGAATCTGTATTTAGAGCAAACATTTTGGTGAAGGCTTTATTACGAATACTGGAATGGTGTGTCTCTCACAGTTGACTTGATTGCATGGAACTAACTTAGAATGTTCCATAAATACACAGAACTACACAAAATTTGGCTGGACAGGTAAAGGTTGTGCCCAGCGTCGCCTTCCTGGCACTTGTACCGGTGGCACGTGTAAGACATTCAAGTGAGATCGTTGCCGGTGCCGCTGGACTGGCTCCTGTGCAGGTGGCATGTAAAATACACCATTTTGAGTGTGGCCGTTGCCAGTACCGCCTCACTGGCCTTCATGCAGGTGGCACATAAAAGCACCCACTACACTCTCGGAGTGGTTGGCGTTAGGAAGGGCATCCAGCTGTAGAAACTCTGCCAAATCAGATTGGAGCCAGGTGTAGCCTTCTGGTTTCACCAGCCCTCAGTCAAATCGTCCAACCCATGCCAGCATGGAAAGCGGACGTTAAACGATGATGATGATGATGATCTTTCACTTGTTGCAGTCCTCAGACTGTGGCCATGCTGGAGCACCCCTTGAAGAATCTTAGTCAAATGAATCAACCCTGGTACTTATTTCTTCTTTATTAAGCTGGGTATTTATTCTATCTGTCTCTTTTGCTTAACTGCTAAGTTACAGGGGAAGGAGGAGGAGGGAGGGAAAAGGAGAAGGAGGGAGGTGGCAGCAGAAAGAAGAGGGGATAAGAAGAAAAGAAAGGTGGAAGGAGGATTGACTCCCACCTGAACTTACGATGAAAGGAGGCCAACGCCGACTTGGATCTCTTCTCTTTAGACAGTAGGACAAACTGCTTCCACCTGTGTAGGACTTTGGTGCGCTGCTGATATCTGCGAAACAACGAGTAATGTCTAAGTATAAGGAGGAGTAAAGGTGTTCAATGGATGGAATATCACCGCACCACCACCACCACCATTATAATTCTTTGGCTTTAACATTGATAATAATGAAGACAAATGTGAAAATTAGTAGCAGGGTAAGCAGGATTGTAACCCACAAATACCACACAACACTAGGTACTACACTATCATACACCACACAACTGTGTAGTACTGAGCACTATATACCATACACCACACAGTACTATATGCTACATAACACTCTACCATAGAGTATTACATACTACACTGTGCTACAGTTCTATACCAGGGGCCTATATTCTGGGTTTGCCAGGTCTGCACTGTCCATCCATCAGAAATGGCAAATTCATTATAGATATTAACCTTACTCACAGATGGTTATATATCAGCAGAACCTCAGAGAGAAATCTTACAAAGTGGAATATTGACTGCTTCCTGGGGGCCTCAAGGTGGTGATGTTGAGGGCTGATATTTTTCTTTTATTTCTATTTCAATTTTTTTTTTTGTGTGTGTGGCAGGAGAGGCCTCTCAGACATTCATATTCACAGTTTTCTCTTCCTTATCTCTCTAGAACCTCAGACAATTAAACTAGTTGAATACCTCAGTTATACATCCTTGTCATAGGCTATTTCACTTTCTCTCATATTTCCATAAAAGGAATTTTGTGGCTGCAATAATTCCGAGTAAATTAACATTCTTGGTTGGACCAACAGAAATTTGTTAAATGTGTTTTAAAATCAGTATTAACCAAAAATCAATATTAACCAATCTTAGTAGTATCGAAGAGGAGCTCCTGCCAGTTCACTGAAGGGGATTTTCACAAAGAAGCCATTCATCATTCATCTTGGTGATATAACCAGCCCCTCGAAGATGTTGTCTGATAATTAGGGATTCGATGCTCTGGCCATTCGCTCTTTCCATCACAGAATTATTGGAGACAAAGTCAAACCACTTCATGTTCATAAACGACTACATACCAAACAACCCAAATATATTCTTTACTTACTGCAACAGACAAATTGCCCTTATATTCATCCGCCATTCTTTTCGCTGAACCCACCAGATGTCATACCATACTGAGAACGTTTTACGTAAAATACATCGACGCCAATGGGCCCTGAAAATAACAAAAAAAGGGAGAGACATAAAACCTAATAAAGCTACTGAAAATATATATATATATATACACACACACATCATCATCATCATCATCATCGT
>NC_068994.1:5921579-5927435 GCF_001194135.2 Octopus bimaculoides | reverse complement strand
ACACACACACACATATATATATGTATATATATATATACACACACACACACACACATATGTATCTTTTATCTTTTGCTTATTTCAGTCATTAGACTGTGGCCATGCTGGGGCACTGATATGAAGAATTTTAGTCGAAAAAATTGACTCCAGTACTTATTTTTTTAAAGCTTGGTACTGAGAGTACTTATTCTACCAGTCTCTTTTGCCAAACCACTAAGTTACAGGAATGTAAACGTACCAACACTGGTTGTCACGCGGTGGTGTGAGACACACACAGACACAGATATAAATACATATACATACATACATACCTATATATATATATATATATATATATACACACACACACATATATATATGTATGTATGTATATATGTTTGCCGAAGGTGCCATGCAGTTTGATTGAACATGGAACCATGCAGTTGAGAAACAAACTCATTACCACACAACTTGTTACTATTTGTATTGTATTGTGTGTGTGTGTGTGTTATATTTCAGGGGTGCATGTTTAGGAAGTGACTTGATGTGAAGCTGCTTATTGGAACTGAAGCAGCAGCCTCATAGGCCAGCCATTTAACTGTACATATAGGTTGCTGTTAAGTAGGGAATGGTTTGTGGGGAGGGTTTGTCTACTATTTACAGGATGATGTGTAGTAAGTACAGGCTCCCAAGGTAATTTAAAACAGTTATCATTTGGATGAAATTATAAACAGCGAAAAAGAAACAATAAAAATCAGCTCAGAGGTTTCTGCAATATCCAACAGCCCTGTATCACAAATAGTCCCCATTTTGTATTACCTAACACCTCCACATGATTCACAGTATCACCCCAGCTTATCATTCCGGCTCTACAGTACCTTAGTATCCTAGCTTTATATCACCCCAACTCCACAGTACCACAGTTCCCCAGCTCCATAACACCACAGTACCATAGTATCATAGTACCACAACACCCCAACTTCTCATCTCTGTAGATCCATGACATCCGACAGCTCTACCTTACCCCAGCTCCATAGTGCCCTATCCCCATGGTACCATTACTCCATAGTACCTCAGTGTCCTATCTTCATAACACCCCAGATCTACAACACCATGAATACATTGGCTCTTCAACACCATAGCTCCATATCACTCAACAACTCCACAAACAAATTCATATCATTCACCAGCTCTACTGCACTACAGTACCCTATTTCCATATCACCTAAGCTCCACGGTACCCTAAATTGATAACACCATCTCATCTCCACAACACTCAACAGCTGATAATTAAAACTGTTCTGTAATGTTATAAATCGCATCAAACCTGGCAAATGCAGGGCTCAGCGAACCAAACACAGCAACCATCCATTTTCTATAATACTTGCGGGCCACAGTTCTGTAAAAGAAGGAATAATATATATTTATTAGATAATAAATCACCATCTGTCATCATCATCATTATCATCGTTTAACGTCCGTTTTCCATGCTGGCATGGGTTGGACGGTTTGACTGAGGTCTGGAGAGTCAGTGGCTGCACCAGGCTCCAATCTGATCTGGAGTGCTACGGTGACTCGTAAGAATGACAAATGTGTTTCACTTTGCTGAATCTTGTCAATGCTGTGCTGTTTCAAATGCATTACAACCATGACCATCACAACATGTTTTCAAGCATAATGTCCTTCAAACAAAAACTATCTACAGCAGTGGTCCATATAAGATTTTGCTGTTCAAATTTATAAGCAATAAATTGCCTAAACTTCTACAATGCACAAAATATTTTCACAATTTTTTTTAATACAATTCCTAATAATATTTAATAATGAAAATATAATAAGATTTTTTTAAACATCAATTGGCTGAGGGTCCCTGAAGTAAAATGAAAATTAAAGGGGTCCATAAGTAAAAAAAAACAGTTGAGAGCCACTGAACTAATGTATCAATTTTGAAAACAGAGATGGTTGTAACTTGAGGGGTATTTGGCTGTTATTTCTAACGGGTTGAATGACCTACAAGCAAATAACTACATGAGAGAATGTGCAGTGAGGTTCTGAACTAGATTAGATCTTGTTATGTCAAGTATTAAAACATGACATGAAACTATTGAGCTAAGTAACTGCAACAAATGAAACCCATGGAAACAAAACAATACAAAGGAGTTACCTGATTCGTATTTCCTTGAGACGACCACCCTTGTTCCACGTGTATCCTGGACGGTAATTAGCAATATTTACACGAGAAGTCTTTGAGGAAGGTCTTGGCTGACATGCTCTTGATGTGTGGCCCTTGGTTCTGCAATGAACAATATGGATACTTTCTGCTTCAACGTGGTTATTTCTTATATTTCTGATACTTAAACATGACATTTATAAACGTATAATGTAACATTACTCTTTTACTCGTTTCAGTCATTTGACCGTGGCCATGCTGAAGCACCGCCTTTAGTCGAGCAAATCGACCCCAGGACTTATTCTTTGGAAGCCTAGTACTTATTCTATCGGTCTCTTTTGCCGAACCGCTAAGTTATGGGGATGTAAACACACCACCATCAGTTGTCAAGCGATGTTGTGGGGACAAACACAGACACACAAACATATATATCTATGACCAAAAGCACTCCCCATGATGACATTCAAACGTGGTCTCTATGTAGAATCCACTTTTCCCAATAAGTTTTTTAGGGGACTACCTCATTGAATGCATCCTTCTGCCTTTTTTCAAAGAGTTTTAGCTGCTATGTTACTTAAGTTGAATAACCAGAGACTCCTTCATCAGGTCTGGACTGAGTAGTTCAGTTTCCCCCACCCTTAAAACTTGAGATTTTATTTGCTACGAAAATGAACACTAAGGTTTAGGGTTGCTGTTTGGGTTGCCAAAGATCCAGGCTGAAGAGCAATATTTGTAATAAATAAGGTGAAGACATTTAATTTAAGACATTTAATTTAATAGTATGATTTCAGAACACCAGCTTAGGCTGTTTGGTCATGTTACTTGATATTCCGAGTTGGATCCTGCATACCATGTTTCTCTTCTTTGAGGATCCTTATGTTGGTCGGCCACATGTCTCACAGTCATGGTGGATGAGGAAGTATTTTGTGGCGATGGGAACTGATTGAGACACTGCTCAGAGCGTTGCCTGAGATGACCTGAGCTGATACCGACAATGGTGGTTGCAAGTGATGCATTGCAATAACACATGCTGCTGCATCTGACCTGGTCTGACATTTGGCAACACAAGTAAATATTCTGGGGAGATTTTAGAGATTAGATTACCAAATTCAACATGATCATGGCTATTTAGTAAAGACATTTGCTTTGTAATTATATGATATTCTGAGTTCAAGCCCACCTAATGGCACCTTAGAAAAGTGTTTTTTACTATGGCCTCAGTCGATCAAAGCTGTCTATTATAGAGACTACTCATGTTTTTGGATCATAGATCAAACCTGGCGCCTAGTTTAACATCAGCAACTACCCCTTGGGTATTTTGGTGGAGCATAATCTATTACAATTTTCCATGCTGGGTCTCCAGTTCTGAAGGCATTTCCCTTCAATCTTGGAGACCCTGTAAAAAGATCATTGGTGCTGCCTTTCTACTTCTGACAATATCATAAAAATAAATACAAAAAATAAGTTAAATATATTTGATATTAAAACAAGGTAGTTGTATATTATAATAAGGAACAAAGCTTGTGTTTTTAATTTTAGACTAGCGAGTCGGTGAAATAAATACGAACATATTGTTCACGTATAGCAGTAATAAGAATTTTTTAAAAGCTCGTCTACCATCATACTTAAGTGTCATCGTTAGATCTTCACTTAAATTCTTTGATGCAGCTATCAAATAGCTCTTCTAAAGTACCATTTGTTCGCATAGCCTTTAACCATTTCTACATACACACTTATATATATATGCTCTTACATTAAAAATATCCTATGCATGTACGTACGTATACATGCATATGTGCGTAACTAATTCATTTTTATATCATACTTTGGTACGCTATTCTCCAGCATCGTCTTATTTGGGATATTATTATTTGAGGAATTAATTTATGGGTACTAAACCTTAATGTTTCCAAGTCCAGTGGTTAATGTCATACCTGTTCTTAGTAACTCTTTTTATATCAAAACTGGAAATGAATTTTCTGGACCCGACACACGACTGGTTTCCTAAATGTGAGGCATCTTCAACACTGCTGTGCAGTTCTCTACGAATAGATGATACGTGAGCAACATTGCCTAATACATTCGTCTCTGTTACATCAAAAGTGGTCCTCGCCGAAGAGCGGGTGTAGCGGACGTGAATAGACGGTGGATCTCCTCCAGCTACATGTCTGTCCAACATCAATTTACTGGGGACTACATTACATGCTATACCGACAGCAGCGAGAGGAACGGAACCGCTAGGCTGTAGACAAGCATCGCCTGAAGTGTTGGTGTTATTTGGGGACTCGGTTGGTCTTTCGTCGTTAATGTTTTCCGACGACGCATTCTGCTGGTTAACGTCTACGTTCGTCGGCATTGTTTTACAAACATTACCACTAAAAGCTAGATGTCTGGAGACCAACTGAGCACCATCTTGGTTATCCAGTGATCCAATTAGATGTTGTGAAGCCATAATTAAGGATGGTAAGTATCCATGAAGTTGAATTAGTTGAAAATTCTCTGTATGATAAATAAATAAACAATCACAATATCAAGTAAAGCGCGTCAAAGTAATTTAGTGTTTCCAAACAGCGAAGAGTTCTTTTTCATAAGTGTTTAACTAAATCTAAGGGAGATAATCGAGTGACAATTTCCATAGCAACGAATTGCCATAGAATGTCAACAAAAAGACGCATGTTAAAATCAGTTACGAAAGTCACGAGTCTTTTCCCCTTTTCCTTCTCATAAACCGGAAAACTTGTGTCTAAGAAATTACTTTATCATGAACCTTGTAGAGTCGAAGGATGGGAGTTTACAACTCGTTTTCGGTTGCCTGTTTATATTCCATATTGATTTTTTTACAAAAGCAGAAAGCCACAAGTTTGGTAGCAAGGAGCAGCCGATTCTTTCTTCTCCAGTATTAAGGCGGTTAGCTGACAATCGTTAGCGCGGCGGACAAAATGCTAAGCGACATTTCTTGTGGCCTTACATTCTGAGTTCAAATTCCACCGAAGTCGACTTTGACTTTTCGGAGTCAATTAAATAAGTACCAGTATTAGGATCTATCTAATCGACTAGTCTCCTCCATCTCCAAATTTCAGGACTTGTACTTATTGTAGAAAGAATATCTTCTCTAGTGTTTGAATGGTACATTATTATTTTATCAACACCGAGAAGATGAAAGACAAAGTTAACATCGGTGGTGTTTGAACACAGAACATAACAGCCCAGAGATATTTTGTCCGACGTTCTGTCAATGTTAACAAAATGTCAAAAAGATTTTTTATATCCCGTGTCCAAATTCCTTCAAGGTCGATTTTGGCATTCTTTCTTCTGGATTTACTAAAATAATCGATATTAGGAATTACTTTGTAGGACTGGAATGAACACCACAACATCTTCCTCTATTACGTAAATGTGAAAATCTGTTGCTATGGAACTAGAAAATTTTTGGATGCACATCATTCTATTTTCACCAGATGTCTGGACAATGCATCTGCCCAGATCGAGGAACGGGTATCTAATTATTTTCCCCATCTGTAATAATCTTAGGTTTGATATGTTTAACGCTGCAGAAATAAAAAATAAAAAACAAACAAACAATATTTTAACCTAAGAGAAGAAAACACAAGTATACATTCTTTTCAATTATTTAGCTTCAGTATATACAAATGTGTTTGAAGCATGCATGTAATAAACATCCCCATATATATATATATATATATATA
>NC_068994.1:5919719-5921159 GCF_001194135.2 Octopus bimaculoides | reverse complement strand
TATATATATATATATGTACGGGTGACACGTAAAAGCACCCACTACACTCTCTGAGTGGTTGGTGTTAGGAAGGGCATCCAGCTGTAGAAACTCTGCCAAATTAGATTGGAGCCTGGTGTTGCCATCCGGTTTCACCAGTCCTCAGTCAAATCGTCCAACCCATGCTAACATGGAAAGCGGACGTTAAACGACGATGATGATGATGATATTATATATATATATATTAAACCAAAATGAAACATTTAATATGGAGAAGTATTGCTGTCAATTGGAAGCAGTGTGCAAAAATTTGCTGAGAAAATGTCAGTCATTGGTCAGTCATAAAGGGGTGAGGGCGGGAATTGTTCTGACATGATACCGCCCAAGTCACTCTAATTATATTTTTTATTATGTCCATTGTTGGTGGCAATGTTACGAAATGAATGGTCCTTTTGAAATAGAGATATTATTATGGTGAAAGGAGATGAGTCAACAAAAGTAGCTTATTTTGATACTAATTTATTTTCTAAGAACATGCTATAACATGTTATACACTACATGTTGCATATCTGAATACAGTTTTTATAAATTTACAAAAAATATCATAAGGTCAATGAAATGTGATAAAATGTTGAAAAACAAAAGAAAAAATATCATTCAAGTTTGCATATAGAATCTTTCTCTCCTCATGCACACACACATTTTATATAATATAATATTATAGTAGGAGTAGGCATCCATCGGTCTCAAGAGGTCATGGATCTGCACCCAAAGGAATCATGTCAGCTGCTGATGGTGGTGCAGCATCTGTTGTGGCTGTAGAAACCCACGCAGGAATGGCAGTTGTGCATATGATGACTGTATTTGAAGGAGTTCTCTGCTGACACTACTGGTGTTTGCTTCTGTCGAGTGCACTTTTCTTTGGTCACAAGTCTCTGTTTTTCTTCTGCTCACATCATCCCCTTTTACAGTATTTGTTTCCAGTGTGGGCAATCATTTGCAACCTCCTCCCATAATACATATTTTATAAGATAATATATTTGAACAGTACGTATACAAAATGTAAATTTATTCACTAAGAAAGTAATATCTGATAACAGTATAGTTGTCTCAATACATTGTTGTACCTTATCAAAAGTAAGAAAGTATTGCTTTATTTATACATATATATATAATTGAGATAGTGTCAACATGGATTTCTTCAATCTTCTTGCTCTGTTATAGTATTTGAGTAAAATTATATTAATGTGTCCAACTGATTAAAATTCTATTTATTTATTTGTGCAGCTGATGATAGCCCTGTATTTAAATTGATGTAAGATGTAATAATTGCATTGTTCAGTTAAATGGAGCCGCTTGAAACGGTCGTACTGCATCACTTCTTGATATCCTGTTGCTTATTTTGATATATTGGTATATATATATATATATATATATATATATATATATATATATATATAT
>NC_068994.1:5917753-5919648 GCF_001194135.2 Octopus bimaculoides | reverse complement strand
TATATATGTATGTATACACACACACACACACACACACACACACACACACACACGTGTATACAGACACATACAGATATATATAATGGCATTAAAATATTTTATGCCATTCTCTCCCATCTTTGACACTTCACTGATATTTCATAAAATGTTATTTCTGCTTTTACAAGTGTATGGTTGTTAAAAGGGACTTTGAAGGTTTCTTCCTTTCCCAGCCAGATCGTATTCTATAAACATAGTTTCCAATACATGGCAACAACAGGAGCAATTTGAGAAAAAGAGTAATCATGGGGGTCAGACAACTCAAAAATGTTGAGCTTTTCCACAGACCAGATGGTCTCCTGATCCAGTAAGGAAAACTGAAGATGAGCACATGGGCAGTGGCTAACAGAAGAGTGATGTAACCCAGATGACTCTGTACAAACCGCCATTCTTTCCAGTTCAAAATGTTGCCAACAGAAGGCAGTGAAGACAGCCCGACAATAATCATACACAAAATAGCAAGAATGCCTGCACTGATGTTGGCTTCTCCTCGGAAGTTCATTCGAGAGGAGACGTAAAATGTGAAACCTGTTGTGTTCTCTGGTAAAGTGATACGAGTGGATTGGAACCAGCCTCCCCAGTATCCAGGAGACATACATATTGTTGATATAATGACGTGCCACAAACTGAAAAGCAAAGCATACAAGCCTAGCATTTTGCGAGACTTGAGCCAAAGATCTAAAAAATTGGGAAATCTTATGTATTTACTGCCGTTGTAAATCTGTAAAAATGCAGCTAAGCAACCTGGTAGGTAAGAGAATGCCAGCAAAGTAATAGCTGTCATGCAAATTGATTTGTTCATGAAGCGCAGAGGGATAGTCTCCCATGGGAAGCTTTTGTTGTATGTACTGTAGTAATAAGCATATTTTACACCAACAAATATATTCCATGCAAAGAAAACAACAAGCATAAAGACTGTTGCTTTCCCCCAGCCTTGCATTAATCTTGTCGGATAAGCTTCCAATTCCCTTGCAGCTTTCAGAGACCCATATGTCACGGATTCGAATCCGATCTCACTGCAAAGCCGTGACACCTTTTCTCTTGCCTGAATGTCATCTGCTGCAATGAGGACTCGACGACTGCCACCAAAATTATCATTTTCCACAGCGTAAGCAGATAAAGTGTTGAAAGCTTTTACAACACGCATACCTGGGAACTTAGCGACAAGTGATTCCGCAATGGATTCATCTTTAACAATTTCTTCATTGTTCGATATGTCGATGAAAATTTTTTGGGATGATTCAGCGTTGAAATTCTCTAAACAAGATTCAATGTTCCAATGGTGAACAGCAAGAATGATAATTTCAATATTTTCATTTGACAGGACATCGTTAACAGTCGATAATTTTGCTTCTCCAAGTTCTTCATCAATGGCTTCCAGATTCCTATTTGCCGGATCCCGACTTCCAAAAACCACTTTTAATCCACAACGTAGCATTCTTTTGGCAAGAGCACGTCCATAATCTCCAGTCCCCAGTATTCCTATTGTAGTCATTGGTGACGTGTTATACTAAAACAAAATAGAATGGAAAAGAAATACAAAAAACAATAACAAACATGACACATAGTTTAAATAGGAAATGAAACAATTCATAATCAAACAAGACAGTGTTTTACTGTAAATCAATTTAATCAAATTACAATACAATAAGTTAAACAGATTCTGAAATATTAGTCTATGAGTTTATATGATGCAAGTGTATCAAAAGTGTGCATTTATTAGTAGTCAGAAATTTCACCCTGTTCCTATCCAGTGGTAGCATTATACGCACTTCCAGGTTTGCGTTTGGACATTTGTCATGTGTGAATAGATAATTGAAAAAGTTGGAGTCAACATATATATATATATATATATA
>NC_068994.1:5913335-5917621 GCF_001194135.2 Octopus bimaculoides | reverse complement strand
TCAACAATAATTTGTAAAGAGATGCACAAAATTTAAACATACACAAGAGTAGTAATAAACATCCTGCACCATGAGTCGTATGCTGGAAAAGAAAAGAAGTGCTCTGACGTTCCGGATGGACCCCTTATCAAGGTAGAGTTAGAAGCAAGTCAAGAGAAATAAAACGATATATATTTGCAGTATGTCCACCTTCAAAAAGTATGGATTACACTAGGGAATGTAATCCCTCATATATAAAAAAATGAACAGCCATAGCTCGAATTGCAGCTGATCTGTAGCTAAATAACAGCAACTATAAATGTTTCCAGCCAATGAGGAACTCTCTGTATCTATGGTTATCAGTCTTTCCCGTGTCATTTTTACATCCAAGGCTTCATGTATTTCTCCATTTATCCATTTTTTACTCCCATGCTAAAGTATGGATTAGATAAATATTATGAAAGCCTGTGTTACTGAAATAGCACTACATTTAAGATAGCATGTTAGCATTAATGTGGGATCTTTCTGATTTATGTGTGTGTGTGTGTGATTGTGTGTAATTGTTTTGACAAAGGGATCAAACTGGGGGCCTCATGATTGTGAAGCAAACTTATTAACCGCTTGGTCATTATATCCACTACAAAATCTACAAACACAAACATCCATAGATAGATAGATAGATAGATAGATAGATAGATAGATAGATAGATAGATAGATGGATAGATAGATGGATAGATAGACAGATAGATAGATAGATGGATAGATAGATAGATAGATAGATAGATAGATAGATAGATAGATAGATAGATAGATGGATAGATGGATAGATAGATAGATAGATAGACAGACAGTATATAGATTGATAAAGTGACAGAGAGAAAGACAGAAAGTAAGGTAACTGAGTAGATGGGATGGATGGGGGGGGGGAGAAAGAAAGAGAGAGACTAATATCAGTTACTTACTGAAGACAATTCAATACCTTCCATTTTTCCTTCGTGATGGTGGCGGCGACGGCAGTAATGAGGATGTTGTGATAGAGGCGCTGGTGGTGGTGGGTGATGTTTAATTAATGTTGATTGCTGGACACTATCAAAGATACAAAACAGAAAAAAAAAAGTATCTCTTCTTTCTGAAAGTGTAGAGAAGATCTTCCCTGACTTTGTTGCTGTTAAAGATTTGTCCCAGTTGCTACTGAAACTGTTCAATTTATTATTTTCTTCCAATTTTTCTTCCAATTAAGCTCAATTATCCGATGATCACATTTCCTCCTCTTAACATAAACCCGACTCTGTTCTAATTAGGATTTATAATATAAGCGGTGTAAATCGTGTCTTTAACATCACAAATTGCGTTTCAGAAGACGCAGATTAAGTATTGAGGCGCATAAATTGAATCTTTACCTGTATGAATTGAGTCTCTAGGATGTAATATTGAATTCTTACCTACGTAAATCGAGTCTGAAAGTTCGTAAATTGAACCTTCGCCGATGTAATATAGTTCTTTTCTTTTATATTTTTTACAGCAAAACTTGTCTTGAATGGCATAAACTGTATATCTCCAGTGAATCTTTATATGCGTAAATTGAGTTTTCAATACAAAAACTTGAGTCATGAGTCGCATGTATTGAATCTTCTCTGCATTAATGTTAACATAGCTTAGACCTGGTGACGAATGGTTTCATAGAAGATGAAATGAGGTGATTAGAGAAGAGAAGTGGTGGCGGTTATTTTAGAAGAATAATCATTGGACATGGTGGTATTTTGGTAATGCTTAAAATTGTTATATGTGACAGTATCAGAGAGGGGCGTATGGAAATTGTGTTACTTTTCCTTCAACGTAGATATGAGAGCTAGATCTCTTTGGTGTTTTACCCCTACTGTGAGTAACTGACAATAACCAGACGTCGATAATGGTCGTGTCGGCAAATACTGAAAAAATAGGCAAATCAAGAAAATAAGGAAGAGTTCAGAAATGAGAACAAAAGAGGTGGATTGCAACCAATTCAATGAGAACCGCTCTGAACTCGCAAGCAAAGTTTATTTTATATTTGTACAATGTGTGTGTGTGTGTTTGGGGGGTGCTTATCCACCTATCTATTGCCCACATGCATGTGTGCCAATGATAGTCTGTGTATGTGAGGGTTTTGGTACACGTTAAGTAATCATGCACAGATCTACACACACACACCACACGCTTGCGCTCATGAACATATACATCTATATATTCATGTGTGCGTTTGTGTATCTATATGTCCATATCTACGTATTTGAGTGTGCTTGTGTATGCATGTGTGTGGGGGATATGCGCCCATGAGTATTTGTGTGTGTGTGTGTGTAATGTTGGTAATAAGGCCTTTATTAAAATATTTCTGTGTTTTAATAAAGGCGTGGTAATGGAAGGAATAACGAAGTTATTGCTGCTGTTGCTGGTAATGATGGTGCTGTTGTTGAATGTGGTGGTGGAAAGGGTGATGGTGGTGGTGGTGGTGGTGGTGGTGGTAGTGGTGGTGTTGGTGGTGGTGGTGGTGGTAGTAGTGTAATGAAATGACAATATCAGGAATGGGCTGTTGTTGTTCTTAATGGTCGTAATCTTCTGATATCCCCCACCCTCACTCCATATAGGCACAGGCTTGGCTGTGTGGTAAGAAGTTTGCTTCCCAACCACATGAAACTGGGTTCAGTCTCACTGTGTGGCACCCTGGGCAAGTGTCTTCTATTATAGTCTTGGGTCGACCTGAGCAAGCTTCTTACCACACAGCCAAGCCCTGTGCCTTTTTGCTGGTTTCAATCAAAGGAATGTGGCCATGCTGGAGCACTTCCTTCAAGGCATTTACTCAACCATGCCAACCCTCTTGTTTTATTCTGCTACTTATTTCATTGATCACTATTTGGCGCAACGTTAAGTTACTGTTATATAACTTGTACCCATCTACACAGATTTTCTGTCTACTAAGTTCTATTTGCAGTGCATTTTGGCCAACACAAGGTTATAAAATGCTTTCTAGTGTTGGCACAAGGCCAGCAATTTCAATAACATTAACCCAGTACTTGCCTGGTACTATATTTTACTAACCGTGAAAGGAAGATCAGCAAAGAGGACCTCAGCAGGATTTGAACCTGGGACATAAAGTGCCAGAAGAAATGCCACGAAACATTTTGTCAAGCATGGCAACAATCCAATCACAAAGTTTTATAAAAAAGAAGATACTTGGCCATGTTGCTGTGCAGTGGGATTGAACTTGGAACCATATGGTTGTGAAGCAAACTTCTTAACCATACAACTATGTCTATGCCTGGTTGTTACGTTTTTCTAATCTTCAGGGTTAGGACAGAGGTGGGGACTTAATGAAAGGGAGACATTATTTTGTAGTGGTGGAGGTGGTGGTGGTGGTGATGGTGGTGGATATTTTCCACTCTAATTTATTGATAATGCTGTAATTATCTGTGGTTGCTTTGCCACTGTTGAGTTTGTTAATGATGATGATGATGTTGTTGTTTAACCCCAGGCAGGCTTGGTCCTGCAAACTTATGGTCATGTAACATCAACCAGTAAGAGCACAAAGAGACATTCATGCTCACATTTACACTATAACACACACACACACACATCTTTACACTCATACACACATCTAAGCTCAGTTTACTCACATATATACCCAGACATATCTATACCTGCTTATAATTACATACACACTCGCAGGGGTGCATGCATATGAATACACATGTGCATATATGTCCATATATACACACTCATACATTCATATATACACTGTATTTTGAAATAATAGCATGAAATTTAATATCAACAAAATTTCTCACGAAGATATATATGTCTAAAATAGTATTGTACTAAAAATATATGTATAGGCGTAGGAGTGGCTGTGTGGTAAGTAGCTTGCTTATGAACCACATGGTTCTGGGTTCAGTCCCACTGCGTGGCACCTTGGGTAAGTGTTTTCTACTATAGCCTCGGGCCGACCAAAGCCTTGTGAGTGGATTTGGTAGACGGAAACTGAAAGAAGCCTGTCGTATATATATGTATATATGTATGTATGTGTGTGTGTATGTTTGTGTCTGTATTTGTCCCATCAACATCACTTGACAACCGATGGTGGTGTGTTTACTTTGCCGTAACTTAGCAGTTCAGCAAAAGAAACCGATAGAATAAATACTAGGGTTACAAAGAATAAGTCCTGGGATCGATTTGCTCGACTAAAGGCGAAGTCGGGGGTGGTGGTGGACAAACACAGACGCACAAACACATACACACACACACATATATATATATATATATATATACATATATA
>NC_068994.1:5910447-5912962 GCF_001194135.2 Octopus bimaculoides | reverse complement strand
TATATATATATATATATATGATGATTGCTTCATCTTGACAGATGATAGCTGTCCCATCAACACACACCACACCCCATCACACAGAACAATCCCTCAGATGACTTTTAAGACCAACTGCTGACTGACAAGGTTTAAAACACAAGTGACAGATATTATTCAAGTTTCTTCTACATTTTTGCCCTTTGGAATCTGATTCTGAAGGAATGTTTTTTTGAGAACAAGCATATGTCTTTTATGTCCAGATATTGTCTTACAAATTTTGTGACGTATGACACAAGTCATAGGAGGCAGCTGGTGTCCATAATACACAAGCTCACAGGGAGACATATACAAGCACACACATATAAGTGGCACTCTGGTGCTTATGACAACGAGAGTTCCAGTTGATCCAATCAATGGAAAAGCCTGCTCGTGAAATTAACATGTAAATGGTTGAGCACTCCACTGAGAGGCATACTCTTGATAAAGTTCTCAGGGAGATTCGGTGTGACATAGAATGCAACAAGGCTGGCCTTGACGAAATTTTCAGGGAGATTCAGAGTGACATAGAATGCGACAAGGCTGGCCCTGCTCTTGACTAGCATACATGACTGCAAACATTGCAGACCAAGCTTTCCCCATTCACTATACAAGCCGTGTGCTTTCGTGCAGCTCACTTAAGTTCTTCATGTATCCAGTGTGAAGAACGTATATATATATATATATATATACCTTTCAATTTTCATCTACCAAATCCACTCACAAGGCTTTGGTCAGCCCAAGGCTATAATAGAAGACACTTGTCCAAGGTGCCATGCAGTGGGACTGAACCCGGCACCATGTGGTTGGTAAGCAAGCTACTTACCACACAGCCACTTGTAAAATATTTTTCTGGGAACGAATTACAATTTATAACATTACTACTATGGGAAATTATTGCCCTGCTTTACAAGTTTCCACATTACAAACGGTCTCTGGGAACAAATGAACTTGAATATCAAGGAACTGCTGTAGTTGTCAACAGGAATTGAAACTGTGTCACAGCGATAACGTACCGTGAGCTTATCTCTCATTCTACAGTTTTTGTTGTTATTTGTTTAATTTATCTTAATTACAGTTTCCTAATTCAAACAAAATATTACCACGTTTCTCATCGACATTTTTCTCATCTCTGCTATCTGTCTGTTTGTCTCTACCTACTTTAAACACACTTGATTGATATATATATATATATAGATATGTTTTATTTATACATCGTTTATTAACTGCGTTGTTGCTATAAAGGCTTGGAGATAACAGCTATTTCGCTTGACCCTTGCAGTTCATCTGTTCAGCTAATCTTCATCTCATTAGTAATAGTTAATGAAGATATTTTAGGGAGAGTCAATCTGAATGTGTTATTAGGGAAGATATTTCAGATATATAATTTTCAGTTATTATGTTGACATAAAATGTATACATATGCGTGTGCATATGTGTGTATGTGTATGCATTCGTGTATGTGTGTACATGTGTATGTGTATGTATGTGTATATATATATATATATATATATATATATATGTGTGTGTGTATATATATATATATATATATATATATATATACACATATATATATATATCTATATATACATATATATCTATCTCTCTCTCTCTCTATATATATATATATATATTATACGCTATTCTAATTAGTGAAGGTGCGTGGCTTAGTGGTTAGGGTATTCAGCTCACGATCGTTAGGTCGTGAGTTCATTGTTCCCCTTGAGCAAGATACTTTATTTCACGCTGTTTCAGTCCACTCAGCTGGCAAAAATGAGTTGCCCCTGTATTTCAAAGGACCCAGCCTTGTCACACTATGAATCAACCTGAGAACTTGTTTGTTCTTCTTTTTGGGGATTTACTATATATATATATATATATATGTGTGTGTGTGTGTGTGTGTGTGTGTTTCTTTCTGTAAAGTATATTAGCGGACGACATGAATGATGAGTAAATCAAAAACCAATGCTTCATGAGCAAAATCCCTGGAGATATTTGTTTTGCATTGAGCTACAGACACTCCCTTACTATTTATGCCGTTCAGAAACTCGGTGAATGCATTACTAACCCAATGGCGCAACTGTTTATAAATTGCGACATGCAATTTTCGTCCAAAGTAATTAACACTAATGACACAAGACTAAAAACCACAAACAACAGATTAGTTTTTAAAAAAAGTGTTTAATTACAATAGCAGAATTAGAAATGACAAACAAGAGAAACACAATACAACAAATAAAGAAGAAAAAGAAAATGTATGTGTATTACATACACACACATATATATTACCACATATATACATTATATATACATATATTATATAAACGCATGCATATATATATATATATATCATCATAATCTTTCAATGTCCTCCTTCCAGTGTCTGTAGCTCATATATATATACATGCATGTATATATATATATATATATATATACACATACATATATATATACATATATACACATACATATATATATACATACATATATATATATA
>NC_068994.1:5906597-5909660 GCF_001194135.2 Octopus bimaculoides | reverse complement strand
TATATATATATATATATAATATATATATATTTCTTCACTCGTTTATTACTGGTCTTATCTATTTTATGTCCAATGTCCAGAAATCTTTTGTCACACATCTGTGACCTCTTCAGAGACACTTTTCGTTTCTGCGTGTGTTCTTGCCCCACTTACTCCATTCTGTTCTTCTAAGATGTGTATCTTTATGTGCACATGCATTTATGTCCTTGTGTGTATGTGTATGTGATGTGACACACATACACATACGTGTGTGTGTCTATTTGGCAAAAAAATAAATAAATAAAATGACCATCCTAAAATCCAACAATATCTGTTTCAACACACGATTTTACATCAGGAATCTTGCAAAACGAATATATATACATATACATATATATATATATATATATATATATATATATATATATATATATATATATATATATATATATATATATATATATATACATACATACATATAGATACATACACATAAACAAACATATATATAAATATATATATAAACATAAAGATATATATTTACATATATACACAAACATTCAGAAAATTATATATATACATACACACACGTTTGTATAAACAAACGTCTTTTTATCTATGTCCTGTTGGACCACATATGTTAAGAATCTCTGAGTAGGAGTAGTGACAGAGTCAACCAGCCTCAAATGAATACACAGGTGTATATATATATACATACATACATTAATGTATGTACACAGACACACATTCCTTGCTTGTACACAATTATATATATATATATAGCATATAACTACAGGGTGTCCACAAAGTCTGGGTACATGGGGATTAACACATACTTTAAGAAATTATTATTTTTTATATTTAATGGTTTATATTATGATTTTATTTACTCCATGTACCCAGACTTTGTGGACACCCTGTATATATATATATACTTGTGTATGTATGCACATTCTCATATATATGTGTTAACAGTGATGTGGGGGGGGGGACATTAAAATATTGTTGGAAAAGCATAAACAGCTACCCTTCTTGTCACTTGGTGTTTGATAAAGACTTCATATAAATGTCGTTGCTGTTGTTGTTACAAGTGTTTATTCAGTGGTGTCACTCTCCTTTTGGGAAGTTTTGGCATAGGTCAAGCGGGGGTCAATACGCCAAATGTAAGGGACATCAGGATGGAGGAGGGTGCATAGCAAGGTACCCAAAATTTCAAGCGATGTCCACATCACTGTTAACCAGGCCGGGGTCAAAGTAAGACTGGGGTATAGTGGTCAGTTTTAGGGGTGGGGAAATGGAGCCATGGATCAGCTTTGGTGGGAATTGTGCTGAACCTGGGTGTGGGGTGTGTGGAGAGAACGGAGGCGGGTGTAGTAATTTTCATGGAACCTGGGCTGAAGGAGCTGTTGTTGTTGTTGTTCTGGCCCAGAACTGCTCTGATGCAGCAAGCATTTGGTCAAAAACGGAGCAGCTGAGACCATCCTGTGTTTTTATAGAATTTAAAGCCAGCACTGTAATGCTGCATATATGAAAACAATGCAGTCGAAGATAGAAAAACAGGCAATTGGTGTATATGCACATTTCAGGAGTTATTGCTTCTTCTTCAGTATCCCATCCAACCCATTGACTCCACAAACACATGGCTTAAATAGCCACTAAATTTAACAGTGTAACACGATTGGATGGACCGGTTTTACATATTACATTCCTGGCAACTGGTATGTACATATTAATAGCTTGTAGGGGCACCGTATTGCGTTATGAAACCACAATATACTACCAAGTACATTAACGGCTTTTATAAGTCAATACTGTGTTCTGCCTGTGTTAGCAGTGCTATTAAATCATTTTTAAGTTATCTCAACAGATTTTCTATAGAAATTAGAGCCAGTACTGAAAGTTATGACATTTTGTATATGAATATGTCTATATAAACAATGTGATCACACTTTCAAATACTGGATCTAAGTTCAATAGGAGATCTGTTGAAATAAACTTTGTAGTGATTGTTCAATGTGTCCTTGTTTTCTCAGACAGTGGGGCTGGAGGTCAACTTTGTGTAAAATAGGGGCTGGAGGAATAGTTTGGGATGTCGGTCAAGTTGGCAAAAAATGAATGTTGCATGGCTGGGGGAATAACTTGGACTCTCGGTCACTTTGGTGGTAATTCACCTTACTGACCGTGGGGCAATCTTGAATGGTCAGTATATTGAAAAGTGGACCAGGGCGAGCACTGAGTTAGAGCTGTGGGTCATTTAAGAAGTGGATTCAAGGTTGTAGATGGCAGCATGGGAAAAAAGGGGCTGGTGGAAAAGGGGGGTGGGGTGGTTGGGAAACTCTGAGATATACAGAAGTGTTGCTATAGCAACTGTAAACTATTGGCACAGTATTGCTGGCATCACATGTAAACATTACTACACCATTACCTGGAGCATCTGCAATCTCCAACACAACCAACTCTACTGTGGTTTCATGACATGCTAAAACTAGCAGCCGAATATCTATCAAATCACAACCAGCTCTACTATGGTTTCTTGACCTGCTAAAAATAGCAGCCAAATATCCATCAAATCACAACCAGCTATGTTGGATAACATGGTCCTGGGCTGCCTGTTTGTAGGGAAAAAAATGACGGGATGGTCACAGCTGGAGTGCTTTGAACATAGTTCTCCTTTAATCAGAGCTGACTGCGGGTTAGGCAACAGCAACACTGCAACCATCATCACCCATGCCTTGAGCGCTGACTGGGAAAACAGATTTCTGTGGGTTGTATCTAGTGGCTTGGCCAATTACCCTGTCAGTGCCACAGGACAGTTCAATGATTGCTGAACTGAAGCTACACAACAACACTACAAACACCACTACCACCACCATGATGGCCACAGCTCAATACTCCACTGCTGCTGCCGCCACCACTACTACCATCAGCACTATTACCTGCACCAAAACCACCACCACCACCACCACATTCACTCTAGTAACACCACCACCTCTACATTGGTTACAACTCAATACTTCACTACCAACACCACCACTGCCGCCGCTATCATCCCTGTCATCACTATCAACAAAGCCATTACCTACA
>NC_068994.1:5902540-5903918 GCF_001194135.2 Octopus bimaculoides | reverse complement strand
TACCAGTTACGCACGGGGGTTGATGTAATCGACTTGATCCCGTCCCCCAAATTTGAGGCCTTGTGCTCCCAGTAGAAAGGATTATTATTATGGTGGTGAGCTGGCAGAATTGTTAGCACGCCCAGGCAAAATGCTGAGCAAACTCAAAGTTGCCATGGAAACTCGCCAGCACTTTTAACATAGGTGTGCAAATTTTCAGCTCAATCCGACCACATTTATTAACACTTTTGCCTGCACAACTGTTTGTGAGACAACGTCTGCCCTTTTCACAAATATATAGAAGACAGGCTTCTTTCAATTTCTATCTTCCAAGTCCTCTCACAATGCTATGGTTGTCTTGGTGGGGGTGATGAAAGAAGACACTTGCACAAATGCCATATGGCAGAACTGAACCTAAAGCCACGTCGTTTGGAATTGAACTCGCTTGTACCTTGAGACATGTCATGTGTCTTTAGCTGTGCCTGACAGAATAAAATATCAAAGAGAAGGAAAGTGTCTACTTACCAATTGATGCTATAAAAGTAGGTGAGCTCAAAACGAAATAAGGGAAGTTCTTTAAAAGTAAGAAATGTGTGAGGCAGGAGACTAAACCAAACAGTATCATCATGAAAGGAAACTCTTCAAATAACAGCAGACATAAATACACAGTTGTGGTGGCCTACAATGGAGTGAAAGAGAGAGAAAATGGATACATAAGAGAGTGGATGGTTAGGTAGTGATTTCTTGGGGACATGTTACTGTTTGCAGAGCATTAAATAAAGAAAGGACATATGGAGTGTTACTTGTATGAAGGAGACAATAGAGTATGTTAATATCAGAGCTGTGGAATGGTGGCACGCTAGCAGAAACGTTAGCAAGCCGGTGAAATGCTTAGTGGTATTTCGTCTGTCTTTACATACTGACAAATTTCATGTCAATGTATTTTTTAAACATCAGCTTATCAACGACCAAGTTATTTTACTAAATTCTTCATTATTTTGGGTATTAATTGAAACAGAGGCAAAGTTTGTCAACAGAAACCACTCAAAGGCCACTTTTGTCAAGAAAGGACAAAAGTAGTTTTTGAGGAGAAGCATGTGATTTTTGAGCTAAGAAATACAATATGTACAGGAATCAGGCATGAAATTACATCCAGTGATTATACATTACGTGGCACTCCGTTGGTTGCAACAAAGAGGGTTCCAATTGATCCGATCAATGGAACAGCCTGCTCATGAAATTAACGTGTAAGTGGTTGAGCACTCCACAGACATGTGTACCCATAATGTAGTTCTCGTGGAGATTCAGCGTGACACAGAGTGTGATAAGGCTGGCCCCTTTGAAATACAGGTACAACAGAAACAGGAAGAAAGACGGAGAGAAAGTTGTGGTGAAAGAG
>NC_068994.1:5899784-5902202 GCF_001194135.2 Octopus bimaculoides | reverse complement strand
CCACCACCACCACCACCACCACTACCAACAGTGGTGAAAAGAAACAATAACAGATGAATAATGGATGATGTTTAGCAAAAATCAACTTACAAATATCATGTATTTGATTATTCTAGCTGTAAAAACTGTGTACTCCTCCACCAGTTCGGCAAGGTAATAAAGACCAGCAGCTGCAAAACAAAAATTAAAAAAAAAACATTTTATTTTTGGGGGCTACAAATGGTATGTTGGGGGTGTGTGGGATGAGGATGGTAATAGTTTAAAGTTTAAGCACAAGGCCAGCAATTTCGGGTACTTATTTTATCCACCTTGAAAGGATGAAAGTTGAAGTTGACCAGGGCAGAATTTGGACTTAGAAATTAAGGACAGATGAAGTACAACTAAGTATTTTGCCTGGCATGATTCTGCCAGCTCACTGCCTTGCAGAGATGATGATTATAATAGTAGCAACTAGCTGACCCTGTGCCATCAAAAATGACAGCTAATTGTAGTATTTTATATATAAATATGGATGGTAAATCAAATTAATACACTTGTCAATGTGATTTGGCTGCTATTTCTAGGAGGTAGACGTCCACGAAGAGTTTCCACTTATATGGTGGTGGTGGTGGAGAAGGTGCAGATTTTTGCAGAGCCATATTACGGTGTCCAAAGTTTAGTACTTCACGTCTTCAAGTTCTGACGTTGCCATGTTGGACTTTGTCTTCTATCTCCCGAGGGGAGGGGCAAGAGAAGAAATTTGACTGAGGTTGAATTACTGTCCCACGTAAATGCCTGAAATGAAGTACCTACTCTCTCTCCCTCTCTCTCACAGAGAAAGACAAACCTACGTTATATCATAATTACATATAACACCACGATCATTCTTACCACATGTTTAAAGTAGGATTCCCCCATGTGCTATTAAACAGAAAGGATTTGAAATACACATGTTTTGATTTAAGCCGACACGGGACGGGAGCCTTTTAATAATCGTCTGACTTACAAAGAATAATAGTCAAATGTCCCTCAAATCATTCCAGTACGTGTTGGGCGAAGTGCTCAAAAAGGCAAGAAGGTCAAGGCCGGAATGATTTTGATCACAGATTTACTCGATCAGGACTGACATGGGCCCTAAACTATAGTAACACTTCATTGTGTAGGTGTGCGTGAGTGTGTGTATACGAGCTTGTTTAACAATAACATATCTCTCTTGTTTATGGATTCGATGATGCGTTACGAGGGCTTTTAGGTTTCACAGCATGACTCACTGCATTCACAATATTACGATGCCCCCCCCCCCCCAAAGTGAGCACAACAGCGGTTAAGCATCTTGTCCCTGCACCAAACAGGAAACAAAAGAGGGACATCAGAAACCTTTAACGCCGGAGACGAAGGGTTGTGTCCAAAATGTTTGACTATTTATATTCACTGATTGTCGACGTAAACCAACGCAATTTTCCTCGTTTCTATTGTTTACGTCATAGAGACGTTTATTACATTTTATAGTCAATTATTACACTTTATAGTCAATTATACGACACACACATACACAATGGTACAAACATGTTTTTAGTGGTTTGTCGTTGCGTTGCGGTCATACTGGAGCAGTCAAAAGAAAAATAAGGCTGGAGAGGAAACGCTTGCTAATCGGTATATACGAGAAAAGACGGAAGAAAGTGACAAGCATGTTGAGAGTGAATGAACCTGCTTAAGGGCGAACATAAAAGTCCCATAAAGGGATCAGTGGTGGAACGTGGTTTGTGGGGTCACACTCGTCCCACACTCCATCATTATCATCCGTTTGTTATATATCATCATAAAACCTTTAATTAATCTTGTTATTTCATTCGATCCCCCGACCCCTTTGTCAGTCTTCTCTTTGTTTTTACCGTTATGGTAAATAAAAAAATCATTTCGACGGGATTTGTGGAAGGAGGAGGGAGAAGGGAATTGTTTTTTGTTTCCTTTTGTGGATGATAACTACTCTGACACTTCATTTTAACGATTCTATTTTTCGAAGCGCTACGTTACGAGACATAAAGGACACATCATAAACAACATCCACCACTGATCTTTAGCCCGGTGTAAACAAGTGCAGAAATGAACACCCACACAAACACACTGTCCTACGTGTACGTTTCTTCATATATAAAGTTATGGGATAAACCGGTCTTACCTAACTTTATTTATATAATATACTGCTCTATAACTTGCAGTCTGCTTCTTTTTCCAATTTTTGTTTTACCAACGATATATATATATGTGTGCATGGATTTCGTTTTGGGATTTGGTTTGCAAGATTCTTTATGTGAGTTCGTGTGTTGAAGCATATTCTGTTGTGTCTGGGGAGAGTCATTCTCTTTTAGTGCCTCATTATTTAACACACTCACCGGTAAAATTTTAGAAAAATAAAGAAGGAAATGAGTGGAAATTTTG
>NC_068994.1:5896565-5899774 GCF_001194135.2 Octopus bimaculoides | reverse complement strand
ATATATATATATATATATATATATATAGGCATAACACATACACACGAACACAAGACGGGTCCCTGTACAGATTCCTTTCATTAAATTCCACTCACAAGTTACAAATATATCTATATATCTATATGTATATTCTGAACAGAATGTAAATATATACAGATAGCAGAGATAATTAGAAGCAGATTTCTGTAACTGAATTATTTTGGCGAAGAGTGTAATGTCAGAAATACACAAATAAAAAAAAAACAATAGAAGTTACGGAATCAGTTTTGTTCTTCTAATTATATAATTCATTTTATTTCTTTAAATGTATATGATTAGTGTATAACTTTGGTTATGTTAACGTGTCAGTATTAATTCAGCTGAGGTCAGCATCATTGAGAACCAAAGATGGTAAGAATCTTCAAGACGAATCACTTAATTTTCTCCTTTATTTCGTAGTTAAGTGAATACTTTTAAATAAATTGTATTTAATAGAGAGAGAAAGCGATATAGAAAAACACTGATTTTAGAAGGTTTAGAATATTTAATAAGAATTGGGGAAAATAATAGAGCTTACAGCCTCAAGAATAATGTTTTCGCATTTCAAATGCTTCGCACCGAGTCGTCTTTTAACTTACGCAACAGCAAAGGAAAAAAAATCGACGAAGAGAAAATATAATAAATGAAAGATACATAGATATATATATATACTGACCAACTGATAAAGAAATGAAACAGATCTGTAACAAAAGACCAATCCAGCTTAGAAAGTATATAAACCACATTGTCGTTGTTGATTGATGACTGTTAGTATTGGTATCTCCGGTGCCGACTTGTTCCCAATTCCAGACTCTGACACCGTGTCTCCCAGGTTGCTTACTACTATGAGTTATCTGTCCTTAGTGTATGAGAGTTATCTACTCTTACTAGTTATTTTCTTTCTTTTTTTTTTGTAGTTTTACGACTTTTTCTTATATTAAAATAAAGGAAAG
Organism: Octopus bimaculoides; assembly: GCF_001194135.2. Classification (NCBI taxonomy): domain Eukaryota; kingdom Metazoa; phylum Mollusca; class Cephalopoda; order Octopoda; family Octopodidae; genus Octopus; species Octopus bimaculoides. Next base: position 5,898,803 of record NC_068994.1, on the reverse strand, counting down.
ATGTTTTTCTTGTTTGCATTTTTAAAAAGATTTCGTTGTGTTGCAAGGGAAAATGATGTGGAATAGCGTCGTTAGACACAGTTTTCCAACGCGTCAATCACTTGCTCATTGCATTTATGACGATGAGAAAGATAAGGGAGTTTCTGTAAATCGATACAGAACAATTAGCGTGCAAGATATTTATTTCTTTATTGCCCACAGGGGGATAAACATAGAGGGGACAAACAAGGACAGATAAAGGGATTAAGTCGATAACATCGACCCCAGTGCGTAACTGGTACTTATTTAATCGATCCCGAAAAGATGATAGGCAAAGTCGAACTCTTAGCATGCATGATATTGTTTTGTTCGAAAGTAACGGGTTTTCGATTTTCTCTCGTTGAAACTTACATTCTTCGCAGAAATTCAGATAATACAGCTCTATACCTAACCGCGCACGCGCGCACACACACACACTATGTATGTATGTATGTATGTATGTATCTCAAAAATGTATACATGCATTGAATGATTATAAAGTCAGTGTTTATTTAAGTCTATTTCATTTTCGAAATTTAATAGCATCTACAGATAGAATTTAATTTTTATGAATGTCTGTTTTGAAGCTGATGATGTTCTGATCCAGGCACTGCTTGTAATATAAACCAATAGAATCACAAGCATAAAGAAACATTTTGTTCATATTTACATGTGTTCTCATTTAATGGTGTCCTAAATTCTCCATTATTGCTGGTTTTGTACTGTAAACTCTAGCTTTTAAAATCTTCATAACAAAAAAAAAAACAAAAAAAACAAATCTATTGGTGTGATTTTCAGTAAATGCAGAGGGTATTCTATTGAATGTGGAGGCACAAGGTTTTGTGGTTAGGCTGTTGGATTCATGACTGGAAGATTGCGGATTCAATTCCTGGACTGGGCAATGTGTAGTGTTCTTGAGCAAAACACTTCATTTCATGTTGCTCCAGTCTACACAGATGGCAAAAATGAGTAATATCCTGCAATGGGCCACCAGGGGAGTGAAAAACATACACAACACAAAATCCAGGAAATTGGCCAATGTAGGGGTGGGGCAGAGGGTTTAGTCTTTAGGGTGTTGTACTCATGGGTGCAGTTTTAAATTAGATAATGTATTGTGTTCTTGAGCAGAACACTTCATCATCATCATCATTTAACGTCCGTTGTCCATGCTGGCATGGGTTGGACGGTTTGACTGGGCTGGCACACTGGAAGGCTGCACCAGGCTCCAGTCTGACTTGGCATGGTTTTTCTATGGTTGGATGCCCTTTCTGATGCCAACCACTCCAAGAGTGTAGTGGGTACTTTTACGTGCCACATCCTATTTCTCTACTTTACTTTGCTGCAATGACTAACATCCCAACCAGTGGGAACATACACACCACAGAAACCAGGAAACCATCATTATGAACCCATTATAACTTAGGAAGGAGATTTATCCATTTTTCCCCCACTGAACCTCTTCGTCTAGTCAACCAGTTTGACAAAATCCCATCAAGAGAGGGCCTTACATTACAATGATATTATTGGAGTGTCCCATATCAGTGACAATAAAATTCCACTCCTTTAAATTTTTTTTGAATACTTGGCACGATAGGTTGATGCAGCAAGTTTGAGTAAATGGGATCAATTACAGAACCAGAAAAACATAAGCCCCTATTAATTATTTTGATGATAAGCCACACCACACTGTAATATGATGTTCCTCCATAATATGCAGACTCCCAGATCTCCAGTAGAAACATTTGTGGCAGTTAATTGAACCATTTAATTTAAATGTGGCCTCATCTCTCTAAACAATATTTGTCAGGCTGACCACTGCATCATCCAAATGTCCCAAAATCTTCCTTCGTTTCTTAAATAATCTTAACGGCAGCATGGTGGCAGAAACGTTAGCACGCTGAGTGAAATGCTTAGCGGCATTTCGTCTGTCTTTACGTTTTGAGTTCAAATTCCACCGAGGCCGACTTTGCCTTTTATCCTTCTGGGGTTGATAAATTAAGTACCATGTGTATACTGGGGTCGATCTAATCGATTGGCCCCCCTCCCCCAAAATTTCAGGCCTTGTGCCTAGAGTAGAAAAGAATGTTAATGGCCTTACACACTCTTGTTCTCATCCCCCTCTTTCCACTAATCTGTATACATAGATCCATAGATCTAGCCTTGTCTTTCTGCAAGTGGTTTCTCTCTCTGCATATATATATATATGTGTGTATAAAGATA
>NC_068994.1:5893497-5896342 GCF_001194135.2 Octopus bimaculoides | reverse complement strand
TATATATATATATATATATATATATATTCATATCTATATTCAATTTTTTTTTCTCCGTGTTTTTCTCCTTGTCTCCGTATTCTTTCTGTTGAAGAGCGTAGCTCGAAACGTCAAAGACTTTCCGTATTCCCGAGCGTCATACTAATACATCCTTTTGTTGTTTACACCACCTGTCCTCGTCTGTTGTTGTTTTTTCGTACATTCTCCCATATATATATATTCATATCTATATATGTACGTGTGTCTATATATCTATCTAACTATCTATCTATCTATCTATCTATCTATCTCCCTCTCTCTCTATCTATCCATCCATCCATACATTCATCCATCTACCCATCCATCCGTCCATCTATCTATCTATCTATCTGTCTATCTGCTTGCCTGCCTATCTGCCTACCTACCTACCTACCTACCTACCTACCTGTCTGTCTGTCTGTCTGTCTATCTATCTATCTAAGTCCCTTGAATTTGAAAAGTATGGAAATATGTTTGTAAAACATTTCATTTAATTTTTCGACTATTTGTTTTTCATACTTTACTCTAAGTTGAAAAAGTTGCAACGACTGAAACCAGTACTAAAATGTTCTTTGTGATGAAATTATTTTAGCATTTTCTACTTTGTCTTATTTTCCTTATTCATATCAACTCATCTGCTCCTTTTCAACTTTCTACACACACACACACACACACACACACACACACTCTCTCTCTCTCTCTCTCTCGGAGTGGTTGGCGTTAGGAAGGGCATCCAGCTCTAGAAACTCTGCCAAATCAGATTGGAGCCTGGTGTAGCCATCTGGTTCGCCAGTCCTCAGTCAAATCGTCCAACCCATGCTAGCATGGAAAGTGGACGTTAAACGATGATGATGATGATGATGATGATATAAAAGGAGCACTCTGTTTGTTACGACGACGAGGGTTCCAGTTGATCCGATCAATGGAACAGCCTGCTCGTGAAATTAACGTGCAAGTGACTGAGCAATCCACAGACACGTGTACCCCTAACGTAGTTCTCAAGGAAACTCAGCGTGACACATAGCGTGACAAGGCCGGCCCTTTGAAATACAAGTACTACTCATTTTTGCCAGCTGAGTGGACTGGAGCAACGTGAAATAAAGTGTCTTGCTCAAGGACACAACGCGTCGCTGGGAATTGAACTCATGGCCTTACGAATGTGAGCCGAATGCCCTGACCACTAAGCCACGCACCTTTGCTATACACACACACACACACATAAATTAACACATTGGTCTTCAGTCTACAGCTTGTACAGAATCGATCTATAATCTATAATCTATATTTTTCTCCCTTCCGTTTTTATAACCAAGTTTTTATAGCCGATCTGTTTTAATCTTGTGGTGATTGAAATTAGTCCAGGGCGGATGGCAATTGAAACAAAAGGATTATCTCTTAAAACGGATTATCTGTGTTATAATTTTTAGTTGATAAACTCATGACCACAGATTATTGCAGTGATTTATAGCTTTTCTTTTTTTTAATTACAGTTTTCTTTTCCTGGACTTTTATTGGTTCCTCCCCACAAATTTTATTAGGTCAACTGAATGTCATGTCAAAGGTTAAAAGAACTCTTGTGTTGTTAAGTAACTAACAACCTTTTGACCAGTCAAAAATAAGGGGTTAATAACAAATAAAGAAGGACTTCATCAGTTTATGATTTTTACTTTTGTTCTTTTTTTTTTTACCATTTAGTGATATTTAATTAACTGCTATTAGCATTTTACTAATTAGCTGCAGAATTTTATTAATTAGTTATAGTATTTTACTAATTGCTGGTAGTATTTTATTAATCAATGATTGTTTTTTACAAATTAGTTGTAGCTATTTACTAATTTGCAATATTTTGTAAATATAAATATTAGTTTTCATCATATATTAACTACAGAATAGTGCTCCACAACTGGTATGCCATGGCACATTAGTGTGCCACAAGACGATGCTAGGTGTGCCACAGTGTATCCCCAATATAATTTTTTTCCCTATACTTGTATTTTTAGTTTAGGTGTGCCACCGAATTTTGAAAAGACTAAGTGTATTACGGAGGACTGTTATAGAAAATAGTCTCATATTAGTACATATAAGCCCCAGATGGGAAAAAAATGGGCATTGGTATGCATGGGAGTTGAACCCACACCTCTTGTTTTTGTGATAAACAGGCTGACCAATTACACCAAGATATCCCTAAGTTAAGAAGTGGTGATGAGTGAAAATATAATTCAAAGTTTCACCATATATTGACTTTAGAAAATGGTCTGATATTATCTTTTGTCTTGTATCTTTTACTTGTTTTAGTCATTCGACTGTGGCCATGCTGGGGCACCATCTATAGTTGAACGTAATGACCCTAGTGCTTTTATCTTAAGCCTGGTACTTATTCTATTGATATCTTTTGCTGACCTGCTAAGTTACATGGACATAAACACATGAATACTGGTTGTTGAGTAGTATTAGGAGAACAAACACAGACACAAAGACACACACACATAGATATGTACATACATACACAGATATGGTGTAAAGGTAACACACTTTGTCGTGTTAACAAAGGAATGTAGGTTCAAGTCCCATGCAGATAGGAAAGCCTTCTTTCTTTTGTATATATATACACATATATATATATACATATGTATACATACATACATATAAACATTCATACATACATACGTACATATAGATTAATGCATATTGATATATATGCATGTGCTTGTACATGCATGCATGCATACAAATAGATTTAACATTCTGTCCCTCTCTTACACCTACATAAAACCATTCACAATGAAATGCCTAAACATAAACACACACAAACACACACAACACACAC
>NC_068994.1:5890943-5892858 GCF_001194135.2 Octopus bimaculoides | reverse complement strand
ACTCAGTAGCAAATGATAAACCTAGCCACGTGCTATGTGTCACTGCATTTTGGCAGGAAACTCCACATCGATTGACACAGCGATTTAATGCTTTTACGATGCACTTGCTGCATTTTTATGCACTGAATCCGCAAACAATTTTTTTCTCTGAGAATGATACTCTCTTTTTCTGTCTGTACCACCACCATCATTTAATGTCCGCTTTCCATGCTGGCATGGGTTGGATGGTTTGACTGGAACAAGTAGGCTAGAGAGCTGCACCAGGTTCCAGTCTGATTTGGCAAGGTTTCTACAGCTGGATGCCCTCCCTAACGCCATATGTGTGTGTGTATGTGTGTGTGTGTGTGTGTGTGTGTGTGTATTTATATATTCATGTACATATGTATAAATATGCAAATATTGCACCCATGTAGATTTGTTCATGGCAAAATGTAATTAACGAAGAAGAAGAAATGAAAAATACCCAGAGAGATGGCCGAAGGAAAGAATTGATGAGGAATTGAGGTAGAGAATGAAGGAGAGAGAGAGAGAGAGAGAGATAGAGAGAGATAGAGAGAGAGATAGAGAGAGAGAGAGAGAGAGATAGAGATAGAGAGAGAGAGAGAGAGAGAGAGATAGAGAGAGAGAGAGAGAGGAGAAAGAGAGGAGAGAGGATTAGAGAGAGAGACAGAGACAGAGACAGAGTGATGGTATATGAAAGTAGAAAATAATGTTATGACTGTACAGAAATTAAATTATATCATAATAAGATGGGGGTGGATGGGAGTGTGAAGAGGAAAGAACTGAGAACAACTAATACCACCACCACGATGACGACGACGACCACCACCACCATCACCGCCACCAATACCACATTCTCCTCCACTGCTGCTGCTGCTACTGCTGCTGGCGTCACCACAATGACTACTGACAACTAATATCACTGCTCCCACCACAACCGCCTTCACTAATACCACCGTGACCACCAACACCAAAAATCAATTAATAACACCATTATTAACCACCACCACCACCACCACCAGTACAACAACAACAACAAACACCTCCTCAACACCACCACTAGCACCATCCTCATCACCTCCGCCACCATCTCTACTATCAAAACCACCTCTGCCAGCATCAGCCCTTCATCAACAAAACACGTGAAGCTGTTTGTTGAGCAGTTGTTTGAGAAGAGTACAGCAAGCTGTCTGCATGTTGTCAGTATTGATAACATTACAGCTCTGTTATTATCCAAAACCACTTACATCCCTGATATTGAAGCCTCTATGACCCTGATATTTAGGGCCCTAAGTTCCAATATTCTTGACGTCTGAACCGTTATGTCTCTGACTTCTAAACCCTTAAATATCCCAACATTTGAACCTTTACTGTTCTGATACCGAGATAACTTCTTCTTTGGAGTGACAAGACCTGTATTGATATAGCATCACCATACTATTGGTAAGTTATCGCAGCACTGTTTTATATGAAATATTACTTAATGCTTCAGCATTCATGTGGAGGCGCATGCATGGCTTAGTGGTTAGGCAGTTGGACTCATGATCGTAAGATTGTGGTTTCAATTCCTGGACTGGGTGATGTGTTGTGTCCTTGAGCAAAACTCTTCATTTCATGTTGCACCGGTTCACTCTGCTGGTAAAAATGGGTAATCTTGCGATGGACCAGCGTCATGTCCAGAGGGGGAGTAGATTGGCCATAAAAACTGGGGAAACTGGTCCTAAGCTCCCTATGGAGGGATATGAACTGACCACGTATTACTGATGATGAAAGTGATAAAGATTTTGTCTCTGAAGTTTGTTGTGGAATACTACGACAGGGTATTTTTATTTAAAAGACTGATTTTTAGATTCTTCACTGATATATTCATCTTTGATTAACATACACCAGTAAGATATATACATATACATATATA
>NC_068994.1:5889053-5890115 GCF_001194135.2 Octopus bimaculoides | reverse complement strand
TATATATATATATATATATATATATGTATGTATGTATATATATATATATGTATATATATATGTATGCATATATATGTATATATTTGTATAACTATCTATTTATCTATCTATATATGTGTGTGTATGTATATATATATATACATATATACATATATACATATATATATATATATATATATATATATATATATTCACATACATATATTCGTACACACACGCACACACACACACACACACACAAACATGCATTCGCATACATCTTATACGTATGCATTTATAATTATTTGAATAAATATTTCTATAAAATTCCCGAAAATCTTGTCACAATATGGAGTTCTTTAATATGAAACCTGTTTTGCCATTACTTAAGGAAGTCCACATTAGGATGGTATTTTCATAAGCACAATGCTTTTATGATGCAGGAAATTGCTGCCAAAAACGTATATATGCAATTTAGGCTATCTTCTGTGATGCTGACTTAATTCATAACTGCTTTATATTAATGAGAAGCATCTGGTGGTTAGATGGGCAAAAGGTTTAGTACCATTTCATCTGTCTTAATGTTCTGAGTTGAAATTCTGCTGAGGTCGATTTTTGCCTTTTCATCGTTTTGGGGTTGATAAAATAAGTATCTGTTAAGCACTGGGGTTGATATAATTGAACAACACCCTCCCCTGAGGTGTACAAACACATGTACAAACACAAACTCACACATACACATGTACACACACACATACACAAACTCACAAATAAATAACACACCTACACATGTTCACACACACACACACACACACACACACACACACACTAATATACTTATATAAGCATGTACACAGAATTTGATCAAGTGCTTACCTGGAGTTAATCCTTCTGACATTAGCGCAACAAAACACATCTGACTAACGACTAACTCCTGCTAATTACCTGCATTATTAACCTAGACATTCTGATACACAATTATCTTTTATTTTATTTATTTATTTTTTTTGGCTTTTATCTTTCACTTGTTTCAGTCAATAAAATTTGACCAAGCTGGAGCACCACACTGAAAGATTTTAGTAG